>NC_064849.1:160526928-160826928 GCF_024139225.1 Suncus etruscus | reverse complement strand
GTTGATCTTACCCAATGCTTTGATTGATAAAACTAGTAAGTTTTTCTGAATCTAGGTAATTTCTAAGTTTGATGCTTGTTGAATTGGATGAATTAAATGTGCCTCCATAAATGAACATGAGACACTTAGTTTAAACCTACATATTCTAGTCTACTATGGTAGATTGTGTTTTCAACAATGGTTTGATTTTCAGAGTCTTTACACTATTATTGTCATTTGTCTGATTTATGTGATGCTGTAGATGTTCTCACTCTTCCTTACTGGTTCTGGAAGTAAAAAAAAGTACAGAATGATCCCAGAATGCTTCTTGTAATCGCTTTACTCTACAGTATGTGGCTTACCCCATGTCCATTCCCAGTTCAACTATGAAGGTCTTGGATCTGACAAGAAATGAGAATATTTATTGTTCGTGGGACAAATGACACTGACCTTGCTATATTTGCCAGGGTTACCTTGGTGTTTTAAACATGATTTCCATCCAGCTTATGACAGGGATTTGGGGGTTTGGGGTTTGGGTTTTGTTTCATATAATTATCCTGATAGAAATATCAAGAGTATGGTGTAATCTTTTTCTAATATTGAGATCCTTGATTAGTTTTACTGTTTAATATCTTTCAGGGGTCACCTATTCTTGTCTCTCTAGTAGCTCTCTATATTTTCAATTGTATTTCGCAGCCATAATTAGTAATGACTTTTATATTTAATCCTGTAACTGAATGTCTAATCAATGTATAAGCTCATGATTATTGTGAACACTTTCCTCTATTTCTGATATTGCATCCTTAACATGTAATTGAATGGTTTACGTCAGTGATGGAAGGATAAAACAATGGGAAAGGCACTTGCAATGCATTAAAATCAAACTCGATATGTGGTATCCTGAGCATTTCCAGGGCTGGTCTTTGAACACAGAGTCATGTGTGGCTCTACTACGTTTGGCACTGCCATGCATGGTCCCCCCAAAAAACATAAAATATATTAGTAATTTTACTATTTAAACATGGAATTTATGTTTTAAGACCATTAGCCCTATCATATACAAATATAGATATTTATGAATTATTGACATTTATTGGCTATATAAGATCCATATATTTTTTTTTATTGGGGGCCACACCCAGTGGTACTTAGGGGTTATTCCTGGCTCTGAGCTCAGATTCACTCTGACAAGGTCACGGAACTATATGAGATGCCAGGATCAAACACTGGTTAGCCACATGCAAGGCAAACACTCTATTCATTGTGCTATCACTTCAGCCCCAAGAACCATATCTTATAAAATTCTAGATAATTCAATGTTATAGCCATGTGAAAGTAAGAAATATATATGGATAGTATATATAAATAAAATATAACACATATATATGTTAAAATGTGAATAGTTTTGGGTTTTAATTTTCATATGATTATTTCTTCTAAGTCAGATAGTTTTTTCATAAGTAGTATTTATCTGAGCAATTATATTATTTTATTAAAATTGTTCTTTGTACATAATCAATTCAATTTAGACCATCTTTTGATATTTATATTTAAATTATCTTGATATAGTTTATTAATATTAATACAAAAATTTAATTCCATAGTCAATAGATTTCCAGTATATAGCACTTTTTTGTTTGTTTTTGGGTCACACCCAGTGGTGCTCAGGGGTTACTCCTGGCTCTACTCTCAGAAATCTCTCCTGGAGGGCATGGGGGACCAAATGGGATGCCAGGATTTGAATCACCGTCCTTCTGCATGCCAGGCAAATGCTCTACCTTCATGCTATCTCTATGGCCCCAAGAACACTTTAAAATGTTTAATTGCCTTTTTAAACATCATGCTTAAAAATTGTTTATTACTTGGTTTTATTCATACAGTGTACTCCATCTTTCACTAGTGTGCCCTTCCTATCACCAAAGTCTTCCATTTTCCTTCCAGTCCTCACCCCCATCTCCTCACCTTTCTCTAAGGCAGGCAATTTAATTCTCGCCTCTCTTTTTAGACTGAGTTTGCACTATTGTTAGTGGAGGGGTGCCTTGCTTGTTAGCTTTCAGCACTGAGTTAACATTCACAGCAATCAGTTCCAACAATCATTGTTTTAGTAAACCTTCTCTACTCTATTTGTGGTGAGTTTTCGACCCTGGGCTTAACCTAATTACCCTTTTTCTATTGCCTCTGAGTATTATTGACATACTATCTCTCGTTTTTCTTATATTCCACAAATGAGTGAAAATATTTTATAACTATTTCTTTTGCTCTGGCTTCTTTCAATCAGCATAGATATCTCCATGTATATCTAGATATAAGCATGTTTTATGACTTTACATTTTCTAATGGTTGCATATAATTCCACTGTGTACATATACCACATGTACCAGAAGTAAATGAGAGTCCCATTCTTCCTGCATCCACAAAGCACTGGTTGTTCTTGCTCTTTGTTATTTGTGCTAGTCTCTGTAGTGTCAGTTGATATTTTATTTTGTATTTGAAACTTTCCAATGCATAATGATTAGGAGCAATTTTTTAAGTATCTTTTGGCAATCTATATTTCTTCTTTGAGGAAATGTCTGTTCATTTCTTCTCCCCATTTTTATGGGGGTTAGATGTTTATTTCTTTTAAAATTCATTCAGCATCTTGTACATCTTCGATATTAATCCTTTATCTAATGGGTATGTAGAGAATAATTTCTCCATTCTGTGGATAGCATTTTTATCCTAGTCATTCTTTAATTTGAAGTGCAGAAGCTTCTCAGTTTTATGTACCCCCCCTTTTTTTAATCTTTGCTTCCACTTGCATGGCGGTGCTGGTTTCACCTTGAAGTTGTCATTAACTCCAACGTAATGGATTGTTCAGCCTACAGTGTCTTCTATGAATCTTATCATTTTAGGTCTTATATCAATGTTTTAATTCATTTTGATTGGACCATTTTGGCATGGCTAAGGAAAGATCTGAGTTCATTTTTGTATATGTGTAGTTGAACAGTTTTCTCATAACCATCTGCTTAAGAAGATTTCTTTGTTCCTCTTTGTATTTCTTGCTCCTTTATTAAAAATCAGCTGTTTTTAAACCTGTGGGTTCATCTTTAGACATTCAAGTCTAAGCCATTGGTCTAGGGATCTATCTTTATTTCAACTATCCTGTTTTAATGACAATTCCTTTATGGTACTGATTTAAGTTGGGAAAGTGATTCCTCCCATATATGTTGCTTTAGCTATTCAGTGACATTTATATATCATAGAAATTTTAGAAAGTCTGATCCACAATTTGAAATATGTCATGGTAATTTTATAGGGATTCTATTAAATATGTACAGTGCTTTGGTAAGTATCATATCATTATGTTATTAGTCCTCCTAATCTACAAGCAGGGTAATATCTCTATTTTCTTGTGACTTCTTTTATTTCTTATGGAAGCATTTTGCAGTTTTCTTTATATAGGTCTTTTACCACTTTAGTTAATTTGACTCCAACATATTTAATGTTCTAAAACAATTGTGAATGGAAATTTTTTATATATTTTTCTTCTATTCCATTATTTCTTTATAGAAAAACCATAAATTTTGTGCATATTCATGTTGTAGCCTGTCAATATGCTATAAAAGTCTAGTGTTTCTGAAATTTTTGCATAGACTTTATGTGTTTCTAGATACGGAGTGCTATGTCATCTGAAAACAAAGAGAGTTCACTTCTCTGTCTCATATGTGGATGACCTTGTTGTCTTTTTGTTGCCTAATTGCTATGGCAAGTTTTTCAGAGATCTAAATACTCAAATTTACAAATTTATTCCATAAAAAATGGGAAAAAGCACTTTGTTTCAAATAATCTATTTTGAGGAATTAAAATGGTTATTTTTAAATGATAGTTATTATTTTATAATCAGTTTTCATCCATTTGATTTACTTCAACTAGAAGTTGTTCCTATTTTTTATGTAACAGAGCAGAAAATTCATTATTGTTGTGATATAGAGAGGCAAAAGAAGCTGAGATCTTTTCCAAAGGAAGAATTAGAAAAAGACAGGCTCCATGGTTAGTTACTGAAATAAAGAAAGATGTTAGATATGATCAAAAAAATGCTTGCAAATCTGTTAAGAAAAATCTATCTCTTTTACACCTGGAACTTAAAAATAATTTTTAAAAGAATGGTTTTGAAATATACAAGCATTACTATTTGAAATAAAAACGAAATGGAAATCCTGTGAAATATTGTTAATTAAATCTGGCAAGTTTCAAGAACCAGACTAGCTACAAGGCATTGATCCAGCTGACCTATTTTGATCACCAGAATTCTACAGGTTCCCTCTGAGGAGCCAGTGGTGCCTGGATGTAATTCACAAAGGAAACAAAACAAATCTTAACATAATAATAATAATAAAATTGGCAAATTTCACTTTGTTATCTTCATAACTAAAAATAATTACTAAATATTCTTTTACTTTATTTCTAGAAAAAAATAATTGTCCTAGCTTATCATAATACTCAATTTTATAGTAGAGTGATAAAAGGGGAACTAAATTCACAGTTAACTATCATTTTCTGGGGCTGACGTGATAATATCTTGATTAGGGTGCTTACCTTGCATTGAACAACAACCCAATTTCAATCTCAGCACCATATATGGTCTCTCAAGCCCTGCCGTATATAATTATGACTGAAGTCTGGAATGCATTCAAAGCATCTCTGATTATGAACCCAAAACAAACAAAATGTTTATTTATTATTACTAGAGATAGAATGAGGAACTTTGTTGTCCTTCTCTTTATTACCATTCTTATTTTTCATAATTAACACAAAACAGTGAATTTCAGAAGTTAAAGTTAAGATTATTTATTGAATTTATACCCCAAACACTGAATTCCAGATTGAAATACAACTTTGCATATTTATATTTTTTAGGTTTGGGGCCACAAATGTGGTGCTCGGGGGTTATTCCTGGATTAATATTGAGATATTACCCTTGGCAGGCTTAGGGGACCATATGGGATGCAAGGATCAAACCTAGGCTGACAGCGTTCAAGGCAAATTGCATACCTGCTATGCTATCACTGTCCAAAATTTTGTAAATTTTAAATCCATGCATTTTCCAGTTTTATCCCAAAATATATTATTAACTCTTATATTACTTATTTAAAAATTGTCTTGCTCCTTTAATCTATAAATTGAGAATTATCATTGAGTCTTTTTACAAAATGTGTGTCATTGATAGAGTAAAAGATCAATCCATAATTATTTCCATTTATCTTTTTTTGTTGTACATATATTAAATTCTTAAATAATAGAAAATTTATTGGAATATAAATGGTAATGCATATAATTTTCATTACAGAAACTATTCTTAAGAAAGCCAGAGTAATAATAAAGTGCTTATCACATTTACCTTGCATAAAGTGAATCTGGGCTTAATGACTCATAGCCATATTATCTTTAAAACCTTCCAGGAGTGAATACTGAATGCATAACCTGGGCAGGCCCTGATACTACCAGGTATAGCCAAATATTACCCCCCACACATAAAATGCCCAAACAAACAAGAAAATGAACAATTTTCTATTTGTAATATTAAACATAAAATTAGCAACAAGTAATAATACATACGAGAAGGTATTCAATTTTACACTATTACAAATGTTATTTGAGCAAGTAGTAACAATTTAAAATGTTCCTGATAATATAATCATGATGTATGCAGGTGATGGCACATGAACTGATATTTTCAATTCACAGGAATATGCACTGGGCCTAAAAGGCAGTTCAAGATTGAGGTGATTACCTTGTATGCAGTCTGTCTATCTATCACTTGATCACCAGCACCTTATATGATCCAACAATCACTGACAGAAATAAGCCCTGCTGGGTGTAGTCTCTATAAAATAAATAAATAAATAAATGATTAAATGTAGTAAGAACAAATAAACAGAGAAATAACAAATAACAATCATGGAATACAGTGAGAGCATGGTCTGGCACAGATTCAAAGCCACCACCATTCTATAATCTGATATATTTCAGACATAGTATTGACTTCTCATGATATAATCCAGACAAAGTGATTCAAGATATAGGAATATGTGAAGAAAAGTGAAATAACAGAGATAATTGTCAGAAGATTAGAATCAGTTGTGTCAGAAAAATTACTGTGACTTTAAAAATAATTTTTGAAGAGTATTAAGCAGAATACTTAAAATGCATGGCTTCTTACTCTTCTTATATCCCAGCTGTCATTTGTGTGTTCTTACATTGCAATTGTTTTTCATTTAGCATGACTGAAAGGATATTTTCTACATAAATAAAGCACTTAGGTGGTAAAAATCTTCATTCAAATCCTAGTTCATACAGGCACTCAATTTCTCTTTCTTGTGTGGGAAAAAAGAGCATAGGATAGGTAGAAATTACAAAGTACATTTTTATCAATTTCACTATGTAAAATGTGTAATATAGGGGTAGAGAGATAGTAAAAAGTTAAGGCAATTGCCTTGGACTTAGCCAATCCTGACTTGCTTCCTAGCACAACCACATATGGCTCCAGAGTACTCCCAGGGTTACACGTAATCACAGCTACAGGTAAGTGCAGAGCACCACTCAATATGTACAGCAAAACAAATACAAAATAAAAATAAATAAAAGTTAGGATCCAGATAATTAGTGATATACACACATATATATAAATAATGGCATAAATCAAGGAAAACATATGGATTTTTCCATTAAATCATGAAGATTTAAATTATGAAGGATCATCATTTCACATGGACAGGTCAAACAATTTCCATCAATTAACATGGTTTTATATGCTTTCTAAATATTTGCAGTAATATAGAGTATCCTTATTTCCATACTGCAGCAAAATGAATCAGTTCTTCAGTCTTAAAAAAGAAGTTGCTTTAATATAAATTTTTTTTTGCCTCCTGTTGGTCTTGATATTCATAATGTACAAACATTATTTTCTTTTTTGTTCCTTATGTCTAATTTAAGGGTCAAAGGTAAATCAGTATCATAGTGGTCAAACTGTACTTCCTGGGCATACTTTTACTTCTGAGGATCTTTGGGATACCTTTGGGATCGCAGTCATGTATTACCATTGGAAGGTGGGTAAGATACATAACATTTGTTAAATTTTTTTGTCAAACATTAAAATTTGTTTTTCAATTTAAAAAAAAAGAAGTTGCTTTCAAATTCTTAACACTCATACAATCACATGTCAGTGTTTTGATCTATTTAGACACACTGATACTCATATATTTCCCAGTTACTATCTGTAGATTTCCTTAAAAATATCTCACTGTACTTGTCCAGAATATGCACAAATTGTCACTTTTATAAGACAACTTTCTTTACTCTCAGTCAAACCTGTTTTAATTTCAAATTAGTGTTCACTTCCCTGATTTGATCACTCCTGAAGAATACTCAGTAGCAGTTCATTTTCTGCCTCAATACAGAATAAATATAGAATCTTGGCCTGTATCAATACACTAATAGGCTGAAATATCTAATTTTTTTGCTGTCTGAGCTTATACTATGCAATTCATATCAAAAATATTTTAATGAGCTTAAAGTGAAGTACTCCATTTCTTATAAGTTTTCAGTTCCAAAAATGTATGCAATTACTAAGTCATTGTTTAAAACTATTATTTTGTTTTGCTATATTAATAAAGGTAACTTTAATGCATAAAATGTATTTCTTTGAAAAATCTCCCTAGCTCTCTTCAGGATAAATTAATTAGTCAAAAGAATGATCTTAGTTAAATATTTGAAGACAAATTTTCTCTTGTTACTTTCATGAATATTTTATTAACATTTTTACAAGTATATTGGTATTAATGATGTGGAAATATTTTGTAGAGAAGCTTAAATATTATTTTTGATAAGTTCCCAGATCTAAAGAGTACATGCAACTACATCCTGGATACCCAGAGAATAACAGCTATAAAAGATGTAAAGATAAGCACTTCAAGTAATACCCAAGTAACAGTTATGAAACCCACAGGTAGGGATAGAATAGTGAAAGTGAAAAGACCAAAAAGAGAAATTACATACAAAAAGGTACCTTAAGAATTACAATATATTTATCTCAAGCAGTCCTCAAGGCTCAAAAGCAGTAGTGTCATATAGTGAAAAAAACTCAATGAAATTAAAGCACTACCAAGAACACTTTAACCAGCCAGACTTT
Organism: Suncus etruscus; assembly: GCF_024139225.1. Classification (NCBI taxonomy): domain Eukaryota; kingdom Metazoa; phylum Chordata; class Mammalia; order Eulipotyphla; family Soricidae; genus Suncus; species Suncus etruscus. The sequence continues at coordinate 160,818,782 of NC_064849.1, read as the reverse complement.
TATACAAGTTTAAAATAAGGGTACACAGCTTACCAGATAAACAATAGCCCACTAACTTTACTGACTGCAGAAGAAGAAGAAGAAGAAGAAGAAGAAGAAGAAGAAGAAGAAGAAGAAGAAGAAGAAGAAGAAGAAGAAGAAGAAGAAGAAGAACTGACGTGTCTATTTTAAGGCAAGGCAGACACAAAAAACACAACAAACCTTTACAAAATGATGACATCTAGGGGCCGGAAAGATAGCATGGAGATAGGGCATTTGCTTTGCATGCAGAAGGGCTGTGTTTCGAATCCTGGCATCCCATATGGTCCCCTGAGCCTGTCATGAGCGATTTCTGAGCATAGAGCCAAGAATAACCCTAGAGCACTGCAGGCTGTGACCCCCTCAAAAATAATTATGACATCTAATCCTGTGACAATATATTCTCTCAATATCAATAGATTTAATGTCCCAATTAAGCTACACAGAGAACTGACATGATTCAGAATACTGAATCCAATATGTTGCTGCATACAAGAAAAACATTTCAATAGTCTCAGCAAATATAGACTCAAAATCAAAGGCTGAAGAAAAATCATTCAAGCAAATAACTCCCTTAAAAAGGCTGGGGTGCGGGGCCAGTGAGGTGGCGCTAGAGGTAAGGTGTTTCTGCCTTGCAAGTGCTAGCCAAGGAAGGACCGCAGTTCGATCCCCCCGCATCCCATATGGTCCCCCCAAGCCAGGGGCAATTTCTGAGCGCTTAGCCAGGAGTAACCCCTGAGCATCAAACAGGTGTAGCCCACCCCCCCAAAAAAAAGGCTGGGGTGATAATTCTAACACTAGAAAACACCTATTTTATTCTTTAAATTGATAAGAGAGTTGAAGATTTCTTTAAAAAAAAAGATAAATATACAACAGGAAGAAATCAACCTACTAAACATATGTGAACCAAATATCAAACCAGTTAAATACTGCTGATAGATTTGAAGAAATACAACAATAACAAGACAGTTATGGGGGAGATTTCAGCAATGCTCTTTCTTCGCTCAATAGTACAACAAGGCTAAAACCCAAGAAGAATATATTGGTTCTGAAGGGAGAAATGGAATAGACTGGCTTAGCATATATATTTAGAGAGAGCTTAGTATGTACCTATTTAATATATATGTATATATGTAATGTGTATATATGTACGTCCATCCCCAAATGGATAAACATTTTTCTCCAATGCACCTGGTTTATTCTCCATGATAGACCACATGAGGGACCATAAACATAAGTCCACTAAATTACAAACTGATAAATTTTATAAACTAACTTCTCAGTTCATGATGCACTAAAATTATAAGTTAATTACAAAAAGAGAAAGACAGAGAAAATTAAAACAAAATTAAACAGCTCACAACTGAAAAACCAGTGTAATAAAATCAAAGAAGAAATAAAAAGATTTCTGAAAACAAAAGGGAATAAAGACATGTGTTATCAGCACTGTGGACACAGTAAAGTGATACTAAGAGGAAAATCTATAGCAATGCACCCACTCATCAGGATGGAAGAAGAGGCCTAAATAAATAATCTAATGGCATAGCTCACACAATTGGACAGTGATCAACAAAATGAACAAAACATAGACAGAGGGAAGAAAATAACAAAGCTTAGAATAGAAATTAATAAATTGGAAATCCTAAAACTCATCCAATCTATCAATGAAAGCAAGATTTTGTACTTTGAAAAAGGAGATAACAAGCTATTAGCAAAGTTCATAAAGAAAGAAACTTATAACTTAATTATAAATAAAAAGGGAAATTACTACAGATACTACAGTAATTCTAAGGGTAATTAGAAATTATTTTTGAGAAACTTTATTCAAAAAAACAATAAAAATGAAAGAAATGGATAAATTCTTTGTCTCGTAACCTCCAAAGATTGAACCAAGATGAATTGGCTTATCTAAACAAAATTACCTCTATTAAAGAAATTAAAATTATACAAAAAAGTCTCTCCCCCATATGAAAAGACAGACCCAAGTGAATTTACTAGTAAAATTTTTCAAACGTTTTATGAGAACCTACTGGCAAATCTTTCAGACTTTCAAAAGAAATAGAAGAAACATAAACAAACGCAAATAATTGTTATGAAGCTAACATCACCTGGTACCAAAAGCAGCAGACCAATATATACCTAGTAAACACAGATGCAAAGATTCTCAATAAAATCTTAGTAAATAAGATCCCATATCTTATCTGAATGTCATATATATATATATATGAAGATGGAAATTAAAAAAATATTTTTCCATATATCAGAGTCATTTATCACAAACACCTGGCAAATCTTATACTCAATGTAAAAAAATCTGAAAGACTTCCCTCTAAAATCTTGCAAAAGAAAGGCTGCCTTCTTTTGCCACTTCTATATAATACTGGAAGAACTTGCCTTAGCAATCAAAAAATAAAATCAAGGGTGGGGAGAAAAAAAATTAAATCAAATCAAAGGTTTACAAAAAGAAAAGAAAGAAGCCAAGTATTCACTGTTTTCAGATCACATAATACTATATTTGGAATATTCTAAATATTTTATCAAACAGCTTTTAAAAACAATAGATTTATATGGAAAACCACTTGGATGGCTCACAAAGAAAATATGTTCATTTAAATCAGACCAAAAATAAAAGAAAGAAATTTCAACAGGTAGTGCAGTAATAGAAGACCTCAGAAGATATTACTTTGAAGAACTGTATTTTGTTAAGCTAGAGAGCTGAGAAGAAGCGGACAGATAGTAGAATAGGAAAAATGGACAGGAAACATATAATCTCCCAAAATTAAATAGGAGAAAATAGATTACCTAAACATGCCAATCACAAGCAAAGTGATTAAATCTCCCAATTAAATATCACTCCAAGAATAAAAGTTCCTGAGGTAAAAGGATGTTTTAAATCAGTCAACATCATATACCTCAAGGAAAAAAGAAAATAATAAAACATATGATAATATTAAGTGATTCAAAAAAAGCATCCAACATCCATTAATGATCAAAACTATTAGCAAAAGGGATATTGAAAGAACCATTTTTAAGTCATTAATAGCTACCTAGAAAAGTCCATAGCCAATATTATTCTTAATAATGAAAAACCATTTACAACCCCACAAAGGTCAGGCTTAAAGTAAGGATGCCCACTGTCTCCAATTTTATTTAACATTGTATTAAAAGTCCTAACAACAGCAAATAAGAAAATCAATGGGATCAAAATTGGAAAAGAGGGAGTCAAACTTTCTCTATTTGCAGATGGCATGATGATATATATTGAAAATCCTAAAAAGTCCACAGAAAATTTTCTCAGAACAATAAACCAATACAGCAAATTGGCTGGCTACAAAGTCAATACAAAAATTCAGTTACATTCCTTCATACAAATGACTCAGAGGAGAAAGAGATCAAAGAGTTTATCCCATTTAAAGTAGTGAACAAAACGATCAAGTACCCAGGAGTCAACCTAACAAATGAGGTGAGAAACCTGTACAACAAATACTTCAAAACACTTAAGAAAGCAATTGAAGACCTAAGGAAATTTAGAAGCATTTCATACTTATGAATGGGAAAAATCAATGTTTTCAAAATAACAATCTTATACAAACTACTAGATGAATTCAATACAATTTCTATCAGAATTCAGACATTTTTAAGGACTTAGAATAGTCAATTATAAAGCTTATGTGCAGCCGTGAAAGACAGTGAATAGCCAAAACCAAACTGAAAAACAAGAAACTGGAAGGCAGCATTACCTAACTTAAATTTTTTCTACAAAGCCATAGTGATCATAACACCATGGTATTGGAAAAATAAATCTGCACTTCACACCAATAGGTCAGAGTAGAATATCCATCTACAAATCTTCAAAAAAGATGGTCAATTTATCTTTGAAAATAAAACACAGAACACAAAATGGAACAAAAGCTGCCTCTTCAAAAAATGGGAGGTATTGGTGGTAGGACATTTGCACTATTGAAGGGAGGTGTTCTCATGATGACTGAAACCCAACTATAAACATGTTTATAACCCTGGTGCTTAAATAAAGATATTACCCAAAAATTGGTGTTTATAAATGGACAACAAAGTGTAAGAAATTAAAACTGAATCCATAGCTCATACCTTATACAAACTCAATTCAAAATGGATCAAAGACCTTGAGATCAGATCTGAATACAATAAGTACATTGAGGAAAATATAAACATAAAACTTCAAGATCTAGAACTCAACCATCTCTTCAACAATAGTCTGCCAAAGGCAATGTTTTTAGAAACAAATCTGTGAGACACTTTCTCCCATAACTGAACCTTTAAACCTCTCTCTGCATTTTGATATTGGTTTGCATAGTACTAGTAATAACAAAATTTTAATTGAATCTTTGTGATCTCTTACATCCTCTCCAAATGTACCAGATGAAGTAATATTCTTTAACTACTATGGATATTTTATTTTGAATGCTAAGGTATCACTGTATTATGCATAATTGCTTCTACCTTACCAGATTGGGAACTATTTCTACTCAAAACCAAACTATTTATTGTAAATATTATATCTGGCCCAGTACTATTTACTTATAAAAACAAACTTGGTTTTATAAAGAACAAATGAGGATTTATCTAAATAATATCATGGTTTTGACTCTACACAGACAGGTATATATATATATATATATATATATATATATATATATATATATATATATACACTATATATATATGAATACACACACATATATATATATATGAATACACACATATATATATTTTCACACGCAAATCTTTTTTGGTTGATTGTTTTCTATATGTAATCCTCAGCAATTTTCAGAGCTTACTCCTGGTTCAACACTTAGAGATCATTTGTATCAGTGCTCATATATGTTGTCAGGATCAAACCAAGGGTGATTGAGTTTCAAGGAAACTGCCCTACTTGCTTTACTCTCATTCTAGAACCTAACACTTAAACTCTATTTATTAGATATCTTTTCATGTTTGATTAAGTTTTAATTCACATGTCACTGTCCATTCTCAGTTTCCTCTTACTGAATTTTATAAAGTACTAGGGAACATATACAATTTTATAAGCACTAGGGAACATTGTGTTCTCTATAAACAGCTAGAGAGCACACATATGCATGGAATTGTATCTTTGTTATTTGTCAATATAACTGAAGAAAATAGCACTTTGGTAAAGGTAAAGCTATAAATTAAAGAACATTAGTTACAAAATTATTTGCATGTACTATAGTTACATAATTACTATTTATTTTTAAGCTCTAGTTCACCTTAAATATATATATATATATTGGTTTTTGGGTCACACTCAGTGATGCTCAGGGGTTTCTCCTGGCTATGCGCTCAGAAGTCGCTCCTGGCTTGGAGAACCATATGGGACGCTGGGGGATCGAACCTCGGTCTGTCCTACACTAGCTCTGGCAAGGCACACACCTTACCTCTAGTGCCACCACGCTGACCCTAAATATATTATTGAATTATTAAAAGTAGCTTTTATTTTAAAGCAAGTAAAAATGTTTTTTTAGTAACATACTTATATACAAATAGATGTAATTTATCTTATAAATAACTTATCATAACAGGGAACAGATTAACAGTTCAGCAGGTAGGATGCATGTATTATAAGGGAGTGTGACTTGTTATATTGATTTCCTCATCCCATGCTATTTCCCCAAATCAAGACAATTATTCCCTAAGTATAAAGAATAAGGAGTAAACCATAAGCACCACTTGGTTTGGTTCCTTCAAAATAAAAAACAAATAAATATAAACTTCCCTTATCAAAAGTAATACAATCTGATGTCACTCAAACTTACAAATTTTGTTGAGTAATTTGAAAAAAATAAAATATATATTAAAAATCATAATATAATTTTACTTGTACAAGGGCTTTATATCTAATTATAATGCACATATACATGTATAACTTAAGTATTCAACCATAAAACTTACTACAAATTACTTATCAGGGGTGTCATTCCCCACAAAATATGTACTGACTTGAAAGTTTTAAGAAAAAAGTGGGAGGCTTCTAGCATATTAGTAATGATGAAATGCAGGTAAAACCTGAGAATATGAGGGCAGACCACTAGAGAGAGTTCTAGCTTTGCACACATCCAACCTGGTTCAATCACTGGCATCAGATATTTTCCTACATTCACTATGAGGAGTAATTCCTGAGCACAAAATCATTACCAAACCAAGAGGAATGGCCCCAAAACAACAAAAAACAACAGCAACAACAAATAGCCTGGGACTTATATTTTTAATCATATAATTTCTGACATAAAATGTTTTATTTATTTATTTTTTATTGTGACTAAAGTTCATTTACACAGAATTATTTACAATATATAGTGACACTGAATGAAGGGCATTCCCACCACCAATGTTATCCTCCCTCCACTTTTGTTCCCAGCATGTCTCCCACATCTCCCTCCTTTACCCCCCAGAATCCTACTGCAAATAGTCTCCACCTTACAGCTTGTTATAGGTTGGGTATCTATTCTGTTTGGTGTTCCAGTCTGGTCATTTGTTTATTTACACTACATGTTCATATGACTGGTCCTGATATCAAACCCTGAATCTCTTAGGCCACAGGAATTGTCTTCCTTCCCCAATACTTGCTGTGCCTATACAAAAAAAAAAAAAAAAAAGGTGGCGTAACACAAACCCTGCCACTGCAGCACTTTTTCTGCTGTTGTTTTGTTTTATTTTTTGTTTGTTTTTTGATAATATTTTCCTTCTCCTTTTTCTTCCACTTTTTTCTTTCTTTTCTACTTTTGTGAATATTATTTGGTGATTTTTATTTCTTTTAGTAGTTGATACCAAATTTTTTCTCCTCTTTTCTTTAACCTTTTTACCTCCAACAGAATAGCATAATTTGAATCATAAAACGTTTTAATATGTGAAATTTGATCTACAACCAAGAAATAGGCTTGCTTATATATATTATATATATATTGACATATATGTTAATATACATTAATAGACTAAGGATGATTATCTCAGAATTATTATGAAAAATAATTTTATAAAACAATTTTTGGAGGGCACACTCAGTGATGCTCAGGAATTACTTCTGACTATGTGCTCAGAAATCATTCCTGGCTCGGAGGACCATATGTGATGCTGGGGGATCCGACCACGGTCCCTCTTAGGTTAGAGCATGCAAAGCAAATCCCTACCATTTGTGCAACTGCTACGGCCCTATGAATTAAATTTTATAATTAAAATAGTAAAAGGAACAAAATATAAAAGTTTGGAATTTTAATATAATAATGAGAGAATAAAAGCAGTTGCAGATATTGTTGAGTATATTAGGCAAATAATTTGTGTAACACTAAATATTGAAAAGAAAAATACAAAAATAGTTTTTATTACTTAAAAGGTAAAAACTTTACACTGTAAACCTATTTCTTCCAAAGTAAAGTCCACCTCCAAAAAGAATAGAGCAAGTCCCAAGTAGCATGTAACTCTGAAAATGATACGCTAAAACTTCAAGGCAGAAAAATAATTTAAAAAGAACAAGAACAAAAGCAATTTTCTTTCTTATAATGAAAACAATCAACTAACTGCAATTTTCACTATACAGTGGGAATAGAAAAGTTATAGTGGAAACTTATTGCAAAATACACAGCATTTCTAACATGTCTGTTATGGTAAATTTGTAAATTATTATAATACTTGTTATTTTAAAATATATGTTTTTATATTCTAGCATTTTCATAAAAACTTGTTAGTGAACCATCAATTCCTGGAGCACAAGAGCTATTCCAAATTAGTAACCTTTATACTGGTATTGCTTTAATGGACATTGAAGAGTGTTGTTTGGACGAACAATGAAGGATGGACATAAAGAATTTGATGGAAAAAGCCATTCCCCAAATCTTTCCAAAATGTGAATAGGAATACTTGTTCTCAAATGACTTTTGTCTATTTGTTTTATTTTAACTAAAAATAAAATTCAGGTTTTTTTAAATATAAGTTGGGAAGATTATACAAATTTTATAGCATGATGAGGAACTTACTTAATAAATATAAATTGTAAACTTTTTATGAATATAGAAAATAGTTTTAGGTAGGCTTAATAGAATGTCTCTCTTCATTGTAATTAGATATCTATTAATAAATTTACCTTTCTCTGCAAGAACTTTACCAAGATCTAAACACAAATGCATGATTGTTTACTCAATGTTTTCATTTTTACTTCCACTACTAAGCTAGTATTTGGTTTTATCTATTAGAGTCCAAAGGTCCTATTCATTTGCCTTCATAAGTACAGATTTTGTAAACAATTTGTTAGTCTATTAGCTCGAGTAGTTTGGACAAATACTATATCTGGGTATATATTCCACAGTCTTCTTGCTTAAAAATAATCATGGCTTTTGGTTGTACCCTTATAAAACTTCTTCTATTTTAGTAGACACTGTGTGTTCAACTCTTTATCACAAAATGCATAATTTACTATAAGTGAAATCAAGTAAAAGGTTTATCTCCAAAAGTCCAAAACAAGGCAAATAAATAATTTTGTTACTGTAAAGTAAAACATAATCCATATGAAAACTTTTTTTAAGTCTATTTCCTCATAGCAACAATGCCTTACACATTCTATTATTGTTTGTTTGTTTTCTGTTTTTGGGGAAAGACCCAATTGCCCTCAGGGTTACTCCTGGTTCTGCACTCTACTTTTGGCAGTAGAGTACCCTAAAAGAAACAGGTTATTGAACCCAGGTCAGACACATGCAAGTCAAACACCTTGCAAGCTGGGCTATCACTCTGGCTCCATTCCTTTCTTTTTTTATTTTAATTAATTAATTAATATATTCATGACTACTTCTGACACTTATTTGTTATTGGACTGAAAAGAACTTTATTTCATATTCAAAGATAAATAAAATCATGAATTTTATGTGCTTTAGTTACACAGGGCTTTTAACATTTGTTTTGATTAGTATCATAGTTTAATGGCTATAAAATGTTAAAAACTCTTCATCTAAAAATGAAAAATATTATTGCAGTATGGGGCAAATATCATTTTGTTAAAGCCATATTTGCAAGGGTCATTCCTGAGGATGATATGTGATGATGAGAATCAAACCACACATAGGCAATGCAAGCTTCTTAATTCAGGTCCTGAAATTTTATCTTAACTCTTATCTCTTCTTTATCTCCTTATCACTCTAATTCTGACAAAGGCATGCTTGTCTTGTCTTTGATAATTCTTTTTTGGGAAAACCATTTTAATAGACATTTTCTTTATGCAAGTAATAATCAAATGTCTTAAAACCATAGGAAAAGTCACTTAGGGGAATTAATCTGCACAATATATGAAAATATTTCAAGCTCTTGTACAAAAATTTTTATGATTTCAAACTAATTTATCTTTTTCGACTTTCCCATATGTGAAAAAGGAAAGAAAAATAAAATCAGTTATAAAGAAAATAAATAAAAATAATATACTTTTGTGGGAAAGTAAAGCTAATTCTAAAGTATATATGCTAAGATTATTTTTAGCTAATTTTTTTTCCAGAGCTTCAGGTATTATGTGACACCATTCTCTGGAATTTAGGAAAATAAGTTAGAAACTCTATTCAGGATCAGATTGAGTGCTTTATAAATAATATGTTTTGTAAGTTCAGTGTGCTTAGTCTTAAAGATATATATTTCTTATTTAGAATGTACAGGGTATATTTATGTGAAAAGAAATATATCAAATCAATTCAGGATCCAGTCAGATATCTGCTTAGTTTTTTATCTCATTACTGCTGCAAAAAATATAAGATACTTCAGTAGATAAGGTGCTTGCTTTGCAAGCAGCCAATCTAGGTTAGAACCCCAACTCTGCATATGAATGATCCCTGAGCACAGAGTCAAGACTAGTCCTAAACCCAAACAGCAATAAGTAAATAACTGAGAAGGATACAAGTGCATCATTATTTTAATTTTATTTCTTAAAGTGGGGTTTTAGAGACTATATCATCCCTGTTAGTTATCAACCACTATTGAGTATTGGAGATGACCTTGAACTACATTGATGTAGTGTAAGAGGCTACCTTGTTGGCCAGGCTATACTTCTTTCTGAACTTCCTGAAAGAAATTCATTTTTAGAATTTCTAAACGAGCTGAACACTGCCACATAGTTCCATTGGTGACGCAAACCCTCATTCAAAGAGCATAGGCAGACTTACAAGGAGGTGACCTTAAGAAATGTTGCAAGTCAGCCCCTGAAGAGGTTGACTGATGGAGGGATGGAGGATGAGGCCTTTCTCTTCCAGCTCAGAGCACGCGTCTGCCACCCTGTCTAGCCGACGGTTCTGAGGTGAAACGGTGGGTAAACAGCTCGCAGACAGTCAGGCTAGTGGAGATATTAGCTTTATTCTGTGGACAAGACTGTAGTCCAAAGACTTAGCTTCAGTTCCAGCAAAAAAGCCTTGGCCTTCCACAGACCCTTGTTTTTATCCCCCAGAGTCAGGTACCACCCAATGGTGGGATAAGATACCACCCAATGGTGGAAGCAGAATCAGGTACTACCCTAGGGTGGGGGCAGAATGCCAGGTCACACCCTAGGTTAGGGCACAATCAACAATCAGTTTAGGGTGAGTAACATAGTAATCCCCTAAAATATTTACATATACAACAAGGAAACAGATGTCAATATAGCATCTCTGCCCTGGAAATAACTTAGCAATCATTTTCTGAGCACTTACCAGCATGATCTGATCCTCCCATAACACAGAACAAATATAAATAGTAATCAATAGCATTAATTTTCAAGCATTTCAAATTCTTGAAATACATAAATACTTCCCAACACCAAGTTTGGGTTGGGTAGAAGGGTGAAAATGTGAACCCAGATAAGGAGGTGATTGACCAGCTATCAAGTATGATATGGGCAAAAAACTTCAAAACTGACCATAAAAGCCATCACCAACTGAAAGCAAATCTGAGCAAATGAAGCCATAGATAAAGATAAGAGATCTTATCTAAGGAACAAGATCACAAGCAATCAGTCAACATAAACCCAATGTCATAGACTGTGCAGAATTGGTGAAGTTTGAGCCTTAGATTGCTGCTTAAGCATTCACAAATCAGTAGTAGTCAAAATAAAATATTGGAAGAGCCATCAAAATAATTTCTGATGGTAGAGGAACAGAAACGTTTATAAGTATTCATAAACTATATTATTCTCATATAACATCAAAGTGACAAGTGTGAGTTTATTTAATGCCCCAAAGAAAATAAAGGAACAGTGTTTCAGCAAAAAAGATAAAGTATGTGAATAATTGCAATGTCACTTCATTGAATGAAAGAGTATGGTGGATGAATTAAAAAATTTACAGAATGGACTTAGCAGTAGAATGACAGAAGCCAGAGAATGATTCAGAAGATAACACACAGGAAAACACCAAATAGAGAACAGAGGAAACTAAAAGATTGAAGCAAAATAAAGATAGTATCAGTGACTTATAAAATAATAATTATAATTATTATATATATAATTATATATATTATAATAATAATTCAGGGGCTGGAGTGGTGGCGCAAGCGGTTAGGGTCTGCCTTGCCAGTGCTAGCTTAGGATGGACCGCAGTTCAATCCCTGGCATCCCATATGGTCCCCCATGCCAGAAGCAATTTCTGAACGCACAGCCAGGAGTAACCCCTGAGCTTCATTGGGTGTAACCCCCCCAAAATGTAATAATTAAAATGATTATAGATCATTATAGATAGGCTATAGAAATTCTAGGGAAAGAGGAAAGTGGGGAATCAGGAAGAATTACTATTCAAAGAAATTAGAGTTGAGCAATGTCTCAATCAGAATTGAATGATGAGGTTGAAAAACTTGCTTTGTACACTATAACCCAGGTTCAACCTTGTTATTCATAGGTCCACTAAGGTCACCAGCAGCAATTCACAAAAAATAATAGTACAGAGCCAATAGGAAGGCCTGAGAACCAATCTGTTGTGATCTAAACAACAACAAAAAATAAATTTTGTTCTGAACAAAGAAGTTCAGTGTTCCAAATATAAGAAATCCAAATTGAAGAACTTCAAGTAAAATTGCAATTGAAATGAGAACAATGATTGAGAGACTTACGGGAATAATATGATATATGTGCCTACCAGGAGTGATTCTTGAGTGCATATCTAGACTAACCCCTGAGTATTTCTGGATGAATCTCTAAAAACAAACAAACAATATATATGTATATTATGTATATGAAATAAATAATACGATTAGTACAATCTCTTATAGGTAAATAAGGAAGTTTTGAAATATATATGCAAGATACTATTAAGCAATAAAAAGAAAAGATAAAATTTGTAGTCCACTACAGCAGTCCTCTCCCACACCCTATAACCTATTTGAGAAATGGCCTAATTTTGTGACTTAAATAAAATAATATTAATAACTGTCATGTGAGATCAAAGTACAGGGCTTAAAACTCTCTGGGAGATATTTTTCTGGAATGGTATTGGGTTGAGCTAGTAGTCTCTTGTCACACTCAACCCTCCACTGGAAAACCCAACAGCCTCCAACCACAGTTTCTGTCTTCCCTGGCATATGAAGAGTTCAGCTCCTCCACCACGATATAATAAAAAAAATGACTGCCAATACTTCCCAATTTAGATAATTCCTCTGTGGGAATCTCAGAAATAAGGGAGAGTGTAAGTTTCCTTTTATTGTATGAAATACAGCCTCCACATCCAGCCCAAGAGCTTAAATTCTCCAACAGAAAAGACTTAGTTCTGAATTTCAATCTCAAACTGCCAAGAAACTAAATTTCTTTCAGATCAATAGATTCTGAACCACAGAGGCAGTTAGGTGAGACTACACAACACCTCACAATATTTTACTATTGTTAACCCAGTCATATCACAAAATATCTGATGGAACAGTTATATAGTAATCTACCGAGATCAGTGAACCTAAACATAACACAGTCAGTTCAACTAGCACCAACCACATTCAAGTAAATCCTTATACACTGTCCTTATTAACACAATGAAAAGATATAATGATTATTTGATATAATATTGACTTAATTTTTAATAATTCCATATTACCTTGTGTGTAACAAGCAATATATAATAAATATGTGCCTGCATAGTGTCAGGCTAGGGTGTTGGATAGGAGATTAGGGAGAAAGATGAAGGTAAGGTTGCAATTGTTTGTGGGATTGATTTTTAAACATCTAATAGTTGAAATGATTATGAACAACTTGGTACATTACAAAATTATAATAAAAATCTGAAAAATTTGCAGCTTCCTTAAATTTGGATGTAGCTGGTGGGTGCCATATTAAGAGAAATAAATTTGTGAGAGGAAAATTACAGATAAACTCACTCATCAGGCCGTTGAGCACTTTCAGAAATAACCACTAAGCACAGATCCAAGATCAAGCCCTGAGCACAACCAGACATGTCTTTCCTTTAGAGATTTGAGATGCAATATGGAAATATGGTTAATGGTAAGCTGCTAGGCACTTTGGTAATAATGATGATGCAATAACTTTGTATAAAAAAATCAATGCAAGTAACATTGTTGTGTTTCTTCAAAATTATAAAATAAAAAGTAAAAGCAATAAAATAAATAAAATTGCTTAAATGAATAAAGCTATGACTATTGAACTAGCTTTGATAAAGAACTTTAAAAGAAACATAAAACATATTTGTAGCTACTAACATACTAACATGAAGTCTATAGAGACAGTAAAGTAGATAGGGTTCTGGACTTGCATTCACCCTACCCAATTGTGATTCCTGACACACCAGAGTGTGATCTGAGCCCTACCAGAAGTGTTCTATGAGCACATAATTAGAAATAAGTCCTAAATACTGCTGGGTTTGTCTCAAAACAAAACAATAAAAAGTTAATAAATACATAAAATGGCCAAAGGCAAGGGAGAGAGAGATAATGGAGATCTGTATATGAACAAGAGGCTTACTTGCTTTAAATATAAATGTAAACAGATACAGACAGAAGTTCAAGGGTGAATTATTTGGTAATCTCAATTTGACATACTGAGAGAACACAACCAAGGAGAACAATTAAAACTTGATTACAGCATAAAAGACCATTATATAAGTACAGAAGAAGAAAATAAAATACAGCCAGTGGCAAAGACAGAAAAAATAGGAAGAATTTCTGAACAAAAGAATAGTGAAGAGAGGAAGAATCAGAACATAAGGGAGACAACAAAATCTTTAGCAAGAGGCAAATTCTAAACAAATATTTAGATTTATACACCATACAAGACCTAAAAAAAGAAACTATAGATGATAAAAAAAAAACAACAGAATAATCTAATGTCACCCAAAAAAACCCAAGCTGATTTAGATGTATTTAATAGTGACTTCTACTAATTCATCAAAGATAACTCATTAAGGGGCCGGCGAGGTGGCGCTAGAGGTAAGGTCTCTGCTTTGCAAGCGCTAGCCAAGGAAGGAACGTGGTTCGATCCCCCTGCGTCCCATAAGGTCCCAAGCCAGGGGCAATTTCTGAGCAGTTAGCCAGGAGTAACCCCTGAGCATCAAATGGGTGTGGACTGAAAAAACAAAAAAACAAAACAAAAACAAAAAACAAAAAAAGATAACTCATTATACTTTTCAAGCTTTTCAAAACAAGTGGTGCAGGCCGTGAGGCTTCTGCCTTGTGCGCACTAGCCTAGGATGGACCATGGTCGAATCTCCTGACATCCCATATGGTACCCCAAGCCAGGAGCAATTTCTGAGTGCATAGCCAGGAGTAACCCCTGACCATCACGGATGTGGTCGAAAAACCAAAAAAAAAAAAAAAAATTTTGAGAACATTTTCCCTGATGCACAAGACACAGCAATTGACTGAAGGTATATTTTTGATGCCAAAAGGAGACAGACTCAACAGCAAAAACTTAAAGCTACAAACCAATATCCCAATGAATCTATGTTCAAAGTTTACAACAAATTATTAGTAAACCAAATTTAGCAGCATTAATTTAGCATATTAAAAAGGGTATCACATCATGGCCAAATGGGAATTATTCCAAGGATGAGAGGATTATTCAATATCACAAATCTGTTAATGTGATACACCACATCAGTATTTAAAGAAAAAATAAAAATTATACAATCACATCAATTGATTCAGATAGAGATTTTGGCAAGATTCAGCATCTGTTTATGATAAAAGCTTTCAACAAAATGTGGATAGAAGAAATAAGTCTCTGACAAGAAAGTTAACACAAAGGACTGGAGTGTTTCTTCTGCCTGCTAGAGATCCGGTTTTAATATTCAATATCGATCCAACTGAAATTCAAAGAGTGGACCCCTTCAGGAGGAATAAAAGGCCTGATAAGATTTTGAATTAAAAGAACACCAGAGTTCAAACTTAACAATGCCCTAGAAATGGACTCTTATCTGCATAGAGGATATCAAGCCAAGGAAGCTTAGAAAAGGCAGATAATCAGCTTCCTAAGGCAATTCCCTGAAAGCTCTCTCTTTTTCAGGAGTTCCCCTAATATCTTATATCCTACTGAAGAATGTATTATTTCTTTACTTAATAGGACTCTTCCTCTTATTATTCATTTCTTCTTCTCTTCATCTCTTCCCTTCTCACTCTCTTTTCTCTCCACTCCCCAACTACCTTGCTTCTCTCTCCTTCATCAATAAAAACATTTGTTTTTATCTGCAAAATACACATTACTTTCTTTTTACCCTCTGAAATTTTTTGGTGTGTGTGTGTGTGTTTGTGTGTGTGTGTGTGTGTGTGTGTGTGTGTGTGTGAAAAGACAAATGCACAAATCAGGTGTGTTTTGGGTATAATTTCATGCTACCTTAGTGAGTATAACAATATATTTCTGCCTAAGTTATATAGCAGTTGAAGCAGATTTTGATCTTTCTAGGTATTCAATATAACAGCAGTAGTTATGATTTCATACATTAAATTAATTAATAAGGTAAAATTTGATAATTGCCTTGTAAAATGCGTTAAGGGACTTATAATCCTAAATTATAGTTAAGAAAGCAAAACAGCTTCAGAACATAAAAAATTGCTTCATTTCTTCTTTTAATTAGTCAATAATACAGTTTCTGAAATATTTTTGACATAACATTATATGAAATCACATTTTACTATCTTACTACTAGAACAGTCATACAAATAGAATAATTTGTTTCACTATATATATTTTTTAGTTGAATGCCACACAGCAGTGCTCAGGTCTTAAATCCTGACTCTGTTCAGGGATAACTACTGGCAGTGCTCAATAAACATAAGCAATGCAGGGATTGATGTAAGACCTTAACTTTTGTCTTTTAGCTCCCGTGTCTTGTCATTTTAAAAAGGTGGAATCAGCATTGAAAAGATAGTATGGGAGTTTGGGTGCTGTTGTTGCCACCCTTAAAATTGCAATGTGGGGCCAGAGCCATAGAGCAGCGGTAGGGCATTTGCCTTGGATGTGATTCCCAGTGTCTCATATGGTCGCCCAAGCCAGGAATGATTTCTGAGTGCACAGCCAGGAGTGACTCCTGAGCATCACTGGATGTGGCCCCAGAACATAAATAAATAAATAAATAAATAAATAAATAAATAAATAAATAAATAAATAAATAAAATTGCAAAACATAAGATTCTAACATTTAAATGTTAGGATCTAAGATTTAGAATTAACTGTAACCTTAATGTTGATAGAATATTGCGTGCCCTTGCAGAGAGATAACATTGCTTTGGCTTTTGTAATCTCCTTGCTTGAAGAAGTTAACTGATGTAAATCTTATTTTGCTGTTAGCCTAAGTGCAGCCATAACAGGCTGCACTTTTAAGGTAGAAAGACTAGGCCCAGAGAACAGCCAGTTCCTGGAACTAGACTCTAAGGGCAAATGCCAGTAATAACACCCATATAAGGAGGCTAAACAGCAGCTGACAGAGGCCAGGTGACAACCGCACCCTGGGTCTTCACCAATGGATAGCCAGATGATACACAACCCTGTGCCTAGGGGATGCAGCCCATCCAGCTGTTTGTTCTGATGGTACATTTGAACTACAACCAATCTTAGCCCAACCTCGTACTAAGGACCGATACTTTTAAAGATCAACTACCCAGAGGTGGGAATCCCTTAGAGTAGACTAAGCCTTGGTGCCATTTAAAATTGCCCTGTAAGCCATTCTTGGGTCTTTATTTCTCAGGAGATGTTGGACCTCAGCATGCTGGAATAAACTGACTTGCATTTACATTACTGACTATTTCCCTGGTGGCCATTTGGGTATTGGATCCTGAGTTCCGGATTCTAACAACAGGAACAGCTGAAGATAAAGTGGGTTTAATTGATTATAAAATCACTTAAATTGGGAGGTTGTTCAGGATGGGCTAAAGAATAGTTTAAATTGGAAGAAGTAAGGGTAGGCATTTTTTCATTTTAAACAAGTTATTTGTTTCACGAGTAGCAGTCCTTAGTAGTTATGACTATACTCAGAAATAATTTCTAGAATTGATAAGCAATCTAATATTGGACTTAGAATCCAACTAGTGTTGGCTGTATGCAAGACAAGTATCTTACCATTTTACTCTCTCACCCTGGGAGGTGTGGTTTCTATTTCTCAGCAAAAATAGAGCTATAAAATTTATAGTTATTTTTAGTAAATTTTCATGAAACATGCATATTTGTGAAAGCTGAGATCATGAGTAAGTGAAGAACATGCAATGAAATTACATCACATGTAAATGTATTTCAAAGCTAAAATACAAATATTTTTTGTATTCAAATTATAAGGAACAAAGAAGGCTAGAAGTTAATGATGGTTTTTTTTACATTGGTGGGAACTATATAGTCAAGGCCATGAGCTCTAAGTCATTAGAACAAATTTTAAATTTGACACTGAAAAGACCCATAGAATGCAGTGTGGGACAGTTTTTCTCAAAGGAAGGCTATTACTTTCTCCAAACTACAAACTTCAGGCATGTCAGGTTTTTGGTTTATTTTGCTTTGTTAATGGCAATTAAAAAATTAGAATTTATTATTTAGAAGATATTTATATCTCACAAACTCTGTATATCTACCAATCAAATGTGCAAATTACAGGTGTGTGAAAATTTCATGTGACATGCATTCCTCTTGGGTCAGATTTAATACTGTGGGTAGAGCACTTGCCTTGCATACAGTTTAAGAAGCTTTAATACCAGCACTTTATATGGTCACACTAACCATTCAAGGGTAATTCCTGACTACAGAGCCAGAAATAAGCCAGAAATAAGGTATAGTTTAAACATTAAATAAACATACACACATACAAAAGTAATACTTTTGTTAAATTTATTCTTAACTTTTTTGAAGTCATTTGCAATCAAATTCATTTATTAAAAATACTTGCATACAAACTAAGAAATTAACAAATAAATAAATAAAAGAAAAACCTTTCCTCTATGCAGTTCTTTTCTTGCTAGAACATTTCTTGCTAGAAATTGAAAGGACCATTTTATCACTAATACACATTTCAAACATTTTAGCTTTTATTGAAAATATGATATTGAAATCAGTATTAAATATTTTTATTATCCTTATTATATTTTAGTAAAACCATTCCAATATGAAATCTGCACAATTGTATCTTAGTTTCATTAATGCAATTTAAACAATACTTTAATAAACATTAACTAAATGTTCCTCTAGAAAATAGAGTTGAAATCTATTATTTCTAAGAGTTTCTGTGTAAATTTCCCTGGAGAGTCTAGGACAATTAACTATAACACTTAAAGACAGAGAAAACACCAAAATATCCTATTTCTATGTTTAGAACTATTTTAGTTCCTTCTCAATAATTCTACTTTATCTATGTATTCTGTAATTTGGTTTCAATTATGGATAAGTAGATACTATTAATGCTTAGAAGGTATTAAAATAAAGATATTGTTATTATTGTTTTTATGAATACTAATTTATTTTTAAACTTTCTTCACTTAATAGTAGTCTTCATGTTTTAAAATTTTACAATACTGTTAACTGCAAGCTATATACACATTTTGGCACTTCATTTCACACCTGGATTTCAGTTGCCTTTTTATTATCTCAGCAATTCAAGTCACCCTAATCTCTCCATACACATATATAGCACAAAAACACATACACAGCACACAAGTCACTATTATGGTAAGCTCTATCTGTTGTGCAGATCAGTGCCTTTGGTTGTTTGTTATTCTGTACTCTCTTTATAGTCTATATATAAATGTGATCATTCTCTGTCTTTCTCTCTCCTGCTAGCTGACTTCATTTAGTCTGACAGTGACAAACTAAATGATCTCATTTTTTTCTAAAAGCAAGGTAGTATTCAATTGTATAATATTTACTATAACTTCTTTATCTACTCTGTTTTTTTGGTACACTGAGGTTATTTCCAGATATTTGTTACTGTGAAGAGTGCTACAATAAACATAGAAGTGCAGATTTCCTGTTTATACTACAATCATGTTCATATATGGTGCTTAAATAAATATTTTATAATAAGAACAACAACAAAAAGTGCAGATTTTTCTTGATTCCTTGGAGGAGATGCACTGGTCAGTGCATCTTTTACTCTCCCTTAGGTCCTTTTGTGATGTCTGGAAGTTTTCTGCTCCATCGTGGATGATAAAATCAGGCCTCTGTAGCTAGTGATATTAGTATTTGCAAATGTCATAGGATGGAGTCTTTCTTTACAGTTTCAGAAGTTCTGTTCTATCACTGTTATTTTAATCAATCTTCTGTAGTTGGTGGTCTTGGTTTTTGCACCAATCCTAGGATGAAGCCTAGGATAGTCTTTCATTATGTTTCTAGAAGCTCTGCTCAGTTGCAGTTGTCTCAGTCAGACTTCTGGAATTAGAGGACTTAGTTGTTGTACAGATATCTCTTAGGCCAGGGTATTCCCATTCTAATCTCCCCAATTTTTACTGTGCATATGTGAAAAATAAAATAGCACAAATTATACTTTGGTAATTGTTGTTTTGTTGTTGCTTGTTTTTTATTCTTTTCTTTGCCTTTTTGTTTTCTCTCTTTTTTTTTCCTGTGCTTTGATTCGTTTTTATTTCAGAACTGTGGTTAGTGTTTGGTTGTTTTCTGTGCTCTATTTTTATAAAATTATTATGATAAATCAAATTTTGGCTATCTAGAACTTCTTAATTTGATGTCATCACATCTTTTTCCTTTAATTTTTATTTTAACCAAAGTTTATTACAAATCTTTCACAGTAATTTTTTAGGTACATAGCAACATTGAATCAGAGGCATTCCCATCACCAATGTTGTCCTTCCTCCACCTTTTTCTCAAGCATGCATCCCATATCCCCCTCCTTTACTCCCAGGATTGCTAATATAAGTGGTCCCCTCTGTGTCTAGCATGTTGTAGATTGGATTTTGATTCTGTTGTTCTTGGCTTTGGATTTGGTGTTTAAGTCTGATAATTTTTTATTTCTATTTCATGTTCATACAACTGTCTGGTCTTGGTACCCTCCATTATTTTCCCCTCAATTTTTGAGGCAGAACAAGATGGTTCAAATTATGTGGTTCTATTTGAAGGAAAAAAAATAAAAAGTGGGGCAAAAATCAAACAAGCAAAAATGGGAGGAGTCCTTCTAGAGGCTATAAATATCAATTTAAGAAAAGAAATGGAAAAAGAAAAACATAACAACAATACTAAAACATATTTAAAAAATATGAACAAGAAACTCAAAAAGCACCACAACAATAAAGACACCAACTACACAATGACCATGGTCCTATAATAAAAACAAAACAAAGCACAAAATAAAAAAGAAAACCCATAGAAAAACAAATAACCAACAACAGTAACAAAATAAAAAAAAATAATTTGTGCTGCTCTCTTTTTTTTTTCTTGCATAGGCACAGTAAATATTGGGGATATTAGAAAGGGGATTCTCTTGGCCTATGAGATACGGAGTTTATCCGCCCTTGAAGTATACTGTCATGGGAATAACTAAGGCTCCATACATGTTCTTTTACTGTCCCCTAGGTCCTATTGTGGTGTCTGGAAACTTTGCACTCCATCATGGATGTTAAAATTATGCCTCTGTAGCTAGAGATCTTTGTATTTGCACAGGTCAAAGGATGGAGCCTAGGATGGAGTCTTTCTTTAATGTTCTAGGAATTCTGTTCCATTGCTGTTGTTTTAATCAGTCTTCTGTAGTTGGTGGTCTTGGTTTTTGCCCCAATCCTAGGATAAAGCATAGGATTCAGTCTTTCCTTGTTTCCAGAAGATCTGCTTGGTTGTAGTTGTCTCAGTCAGACCTCTGGAGTTAGAGATCTCGGTTGTTGTACAGACAACAAGGCCTTGACTAGGATCATTTTTTAAATTGGTCCAAGCATAAGTTCTGCCCACTCATGGTATCACAGTCAGTCTTCTGTAAATATCTTTAAAGATATGTTTAAGTTCTTTGTTATTGAATGATTCTACCTATATGTTCTTCAATATAGTTTATAAGTTTAGGTCTGATATAAAGGTCCATTTTGAATTGACTTATGCATAATGTGGGAAAGAATTTTGCACTTTTTCTTTTCTTTTTCTTTAACATGTGATTGATCATTTTTCCCAACACCATTTATTGAAGAGATTTTCCTTATTTCACTTAATCTTCTTAGTTTCTTTCTCAAAAACTATCTAACCAAAAATGTGAGGGTCTTTTCATTCCTTTCAATACTATTTCATTAGTATAAGAGTCTATATTTATTCCAGCATCATGATAATTTATATACTATATCTTTATAATACAATTTAAAGTTAGAAAAATAAAAGCCCACTATCTTATTTCTTTGGATTGCCTTGGCTATGCATAGAATGTTATAATTTCAACAGCATTTTGTCTTTATCTTCAAAACATTTCAGGGGTATATGCATTAAAACTCTATGCTTTGGATAAATTTGTCATTTTAACAATGTTAATACCTTAAATCCATGACAGTAATTTTATCTCACTTTTCTTTATTATTATGGTGATATATACTTTTTATATATATATTTTATTCCTGGATCTGTAAGCAGGAATCACTCATAGCACTGCTCAGAGGGAAATAGGGGATACCAGAGATCAAACTAATATGATCAACGACTTGCAAGGAAAATGCCCTACTCGATTCAGTAACACTTGACCTCAACACTAACATGTTTACCTATTTTTTTTCCTATGTTGTTTCATACTTTCTATTTTATAGGAGTAAGGTTTTCCAATACACTTACCAGTGGTTAAAACCTAGACCTTCTCAGAAATGAGCTCTGGAATCTTATGCAATACTAGGGATCAATTTTCTCTTGGCTGCATCAACAAAAGTGCCTATCTCTTTTACTATTTCTCTGGCTCTCTGATGTTTTATAATTTCTATAGTGTCTTCATTTGCATATTTCTCCACAAGTTTATCAAATAAGATATACATGACCTTGACAAAACTGAATGTGAACAACATAAAAATAAGCTAACTTTACCCAATATCTACATGTTGATGTGTATATTTGATTAGAAAGCGATGGAACTTAGATTGATCTTCCATTCTCCTTTCACAGTATTCTAGTAGATGCTTAGCACCAATCTAAACTTCATTATATTTTGTGTGATTATTACTTTTAGAAATGTACAGTTGTCATTCCATTTCAAAATAAGAAGTATACGCAGAACAAATTTAATGTGTCAACTTTTGTTGATAATGTAACAAACAAAACATAAAATAAGTCAAAATAATTTATTTTTAAATATAAAATTTGGGAACACTGCATCCTATAAAAATTTTAAGCTCATTTTTGCATCAATAAAAAGAAATAAATGCAAAAGAACACTGGATAAGGTTTGCAGAAAAAATTGTACTTTCATATCCAATGATAAATGTCATATCATTTTTATTTCATGTATTATATTACTTAACAATTCTTAGATATTTAATAAGTAATGTATCTTTTGTTATTGATTTTTCAGCAAAACCTAGTTGACACAAATGCATTTTAAAGTATTTCTGAAGGACATTTGAAGCAGTACATTTTCCTCAGTTTTCTATGAGCACTTCATATTATAACAAATGTTTTGTCAGTTATTGAATTTTATATTAATGTTTGCAAATTTCATTGTAGTCTCCCTCTTTATTTTGACCAAATTGGCTTAACAATTTTATTTACTTCTGTGATGAAAATATGATATTGACTTATTTTGGAATATATCTGCTCAATTAGTTGCTCTATTTGTAACTAAGCCAAGATTATTTGATTTTGAATTTCTATGCAGATTTATAATTGCTTGTCAGTGTCTTCATTTGAGTCTCAAAAACTATATTTGAACTTGTTATATTTATTTCATTCTCATGACTAGTCCTTCAGAAGGTCTACTGTAACTGAAAATTATTGCATTTCATAGCATACATTACTCTCTTAGGGTACACAAATAAACTCAATTATGATTATCATTTGTTTGACATTCTTGTTTATTCTGTCTTTTACACGTGTGTTTTATCTATTAGTATCTGCCTTTTGTCTCCTCTCTTAATCTAAAAGTTATGGCTTTGTTCCACTATCACATATAAATAACATTTATTAGATAAATACAATTTAAAAGCAAATACTGGTTATATTTATTTGAAGATATGTAAATAAATTCTTCTACTTCAGCTTGTTTTAACTGTATTTCAACATTTATCTTACTTGGATTACAAGCTATATTTGAGTTTTGTAACATTGGTTTTTATAGGATATTTACATTAATGTCTTTATCTGATTCTAAATTAAGTATTATTTGATAAGTTTGACATTGTCCTCAACCACTTTTTCAGAGAGTCATTGTCATTACATACATACACAAACACACACTAGTGTGTATTCACTTCATCAAAATTAACTACTCTAGAAAACTTTATTGATGATAAGAAATTCAATTTCTTCTACCACTGGAGCCTCTTTGAATTGATTATGTTGCAAAAGTAATTTCTCTTTTTTTTAGTAACCTTTGACTTATAATATTACTATTATTGTTTAAGAAACAACATAGTAAGTGAGTGAAACAAGTCCTCCATCTCATTAACTTCTGAAGTTATGATGCTTATCTTCCTTTATTAGAAAACTCAAAATGATAGTTGAAACCTTGCTTTTTTTTTTCATTAAATCTTACTCCACTCTAAAGACTTTAGTAATAAATCTCTCTGCACACAAGTTTTCTAGTGTGATATTAAATATTATCATGTAGTAATATAGCACTTTAAAATGTAATATAAATACTATGATTAAAAAACTGTTTTAAAAGCATATTTGAATGGAAATATAGTATAACAGGTAGGGCATTTGCTTTGCATGTGGCCATCAGGCTTAAATGCCTTATAAACAATATGGTCCCTGAAGACCTCTTATGTGATCACTAAGATCATACCCAAAATTAAGCTTTGGGCATACACCATTTCCCTCCCCAAACAACACATATTTTAATAAATGCATTCACAGAAATCAGACTTCCTGTGTTTGTTTTATATGAGCTAGGGTTCACTGGTAGTACTGGAAGATCACTGGTAAACTATTGACAATGTTCATAGTAGCACAGGCTAAGCAAACTCTAAATTTTCTGTATTTATATCTAAAAATGTTGTTGCCTCTTTTTATTTACTGAATTGTATACATCTGATATTTTTCACTTATCTTCCCACCTTATCTTTTTTACTCACCTTATTTCCTGAATTTAAATCTTTTTCCAAATAGATTAATATGTATAGTGAATATTTATATCTGTGAAAATTTTCATTGTTCTATAAAACAAAGCAATCCTGTGTGTAATTCAAATAAATTCCATCTCAAAATTGTTCTGTTTGCATTTCTCATATATATGTTTATGTTGTAATATTTTGATAGCTCTAGTTTTAATTTTATTTTTTGGAATATAAGTATCATTGAGAAAAAACATAATTGTAAATGGTACCTCTATGACATATATATGAATATATATTTATATATAAATGGAACAATACATTAAAATTGAGAATGTATAAAGTTTATATAAATTATGAAACTGCAGGTTAAAATAATAAATGTTATTTATAATAGTTTGAAATACATGCATATTAAATAATTTAGTGGTCAATATTCTGATAATTTGATCGGTAACTTCTATAGCTATTGTCAGAACTGATCATTAAACTGTTGTAAGTCTTGAAAATACTTAAATGTGTTTAGTGTGTGTTAAGAATTTAAATGTGTTTCTCCTCTTAATTCATAAAAATGTATTTCAGGAAAATTAAATGAAAGTATGAAATGTTAATATTTGTTTTAAGAAAATGAATCTGCAATGTGAACTTGATGTATTAGTCTCATATGATTTCATGAAACAAAATGATAAAGTACTGTAAGGTACAATTTATAACTCTCTTCATATTTTGTATTTTAAGAATATTAGATCTATGTAAATTATTTAAGGCCTCAGTTTATCATTACCATGAGTAAACAGGACTTGATATACAAAATAAACAAATAAATAAATAAAGTTAAATTTTGCACTCAGTGTTTTATTTTTCCTAGCAGCTTCAAGAGCATCAACATTCACCAAATTTATTGAAACACATAAAATCTGGGAAATTCTTCCAGCATATATAAAATTATTATAAGTGTTCAAATTTCCTCCTGAATTACATGGTATGTTGGAAAATCGTTGGCTTGGAACCTAAACCACATACCAACTATAATCAGAAAGCTGGTTCCTGTACATGGATGACAAGGAGTGATGTAAAAAATTGTAGATGGTTTTTTTAATGTGATCAGACTTTTAAGTATCCAAAGTTGGAAACAGAGGGCAATATTTACTGGCCCTTTTCATAGGAGATTTTTCTTAAAAAGATAGAAGGAAGGTATAGAGCATTAAATCTCCTTTCTTTGTCTGGGAGGATTCTACTAAGCCAGATACCAAAGAACTATGAAAAAAACTATCTTATCCTTTTTCTATCGTTTTTTTTCTTACCTATAAATGTACTCAGATTACATTATTTGTCTTCCACTTTCAATACTATCAATTTTATTCCATGATGTTATCATAATGTATTAATTGAAAGCAAAAATTACAGTAAACTAAGAGCAAAGTAAGTTGTGGCATATGTTTGTATTTACTTTAAAACATACACATTTCAACATTTGAAATTTATTCTACTTATGTAATAAAAATCTATTTGATTCTGAAACTCAATATAAAAGAATAATAATATATGAGAAATAAGTTAACTGATCACCTGGTGTGATTTTACAGGTAGACATTGTAAATTCATTAAAATTTCAAAGGCTTTACTTGCCAGCCTGTTAATAAATATGTGAACTATGATAAATCACCCCAAGGGTAAGCCTTGATCTTGTCTACTATTGTAAATTAGCTTATCAACAACTTGCACCAATATGGTAATGCCAGTGAAAGTAAAATACAGTTTATAAATCCAATCTTGTTAAACAAAATTAGATGCTTTCTAATACTGACATCATACATCATACTTGATTTTTAATGGCAGACAAAATAAATTGAAGAGGAGATAACAAATATATGAAAACAAGATTTATTTGCTCAGATGTTAGTCTAAATTACCTTTATGACTAGACAGATATCCAATTTAATCTCACAATTACAGATTTAAAATATCACCTTTTATGAAGTGAGTGTCAAAAAGCAATTGAAATTAAAGAAACATGTAAGAAATGTAGAAGAGAAATATGAGGAAAATAATTGTAATAAAAATAAAAAGTGACAAGTGTGGAATTATTATAGCCACAAAACATATGTGCAAACTTGCATGTATGTATATGAATACACAAAAATAAATTTAAATTGTATGATTATATTAAATTATTATATCTATGATGACATTGTTATTGAATCAGTCTGTGACAGGTTGACCAGAAGAGACACTCAGAACTTGAGTTTATAGGACTTAATTGTGTACCATGTCAGGAGGAAGAAAAAAATATATCAGCAATGTATAATTAATATAAATTTCAGTGGTTCAAACAGAGGAATATATTCTTTGACCCATGAGGAACCAAACCAATATCTCAATGTTATTCAAAAGTACTGAGTTTAAAAGACCTATAACCATCAGCAGCAGTGCAAGGCAAACACCTACTTGCAGTTTTATCTCTGTGGTTCTCTTTTGCATTTTAACGCCTAGTAAATATAAAATCTTGTATTTTCCTACACAATACAATAATATGGTTAAGAGTCTTATGCTCTACTGACTGAGCTAGCCGGGCTCTAATAATATGGTTAAGAATCTAAAACCTATTAGATGTTTCTGTTTTCAAAAGGGGATCAAAATTTGCTAGGTATGCAACTTTCCATGAATTATGAACTTGCAGAATTATTGTTATGATCCAACTGAAGATGAAGCTATGACACCAGCGTTTAGAAATGACTGGAAAGACAAATCTTTCATTTTACTTTCTTCTCATAAACATCATAATTGGCTTGTGTTCTATTATAATCATATAAGTTATTTATAATATAATAAAATAATGATTATATTGTTATATTATTAATTATATTATTTAATGATCTTTTGATATTTAATAATTACAATTATTAGTAAAAGAATGCCTCACCTCTGGTATAGGGAAATACATATAGTAGAAAAGAAAAGAAAACATATATGTAACTTAGATATTGCCTAATTATTGTTCCCTTTGTTTCTTGTTTTGGGTACTATACATGCTATTTAGGGATCACTTCTGGTTATGTGCAGTCATGGCTCAATTTTGGCAGGGGATGAAGTACCACCTGGGATGAAGTGTTGGATAAAGGTCTACTGAATGCATGGCACACACCCCATTTGATGGACTAGGATCTGGCCCCACTATTGCTTATTGTTAAATTATTCTTTACCTTTTATTTTAAACATTTTATATTTTTAATTTAATCACATAATATTTTTAAAATATTGCATATTCTCTTTCACTAAATTGAAGTCTTTATTCTTTAATATCTATACCTTGTATTTTACTTGCATGTAAATGAGATATTTTATGGATAAAATATATAAAATGGCATACTAATGCATTTGTTCTTATGGTCTTATTATTTTATATATTACAAGAGCAATACCTATTTTATCAGTCCCACATAAATATGATTAAATTAGAAAAGCGATTAAATTTGCTATATAATGCCAGTCTTCGCCTTTTGCATAAATGGTACACAATCCAATGTACTTTACCAATATTTCATTGTTTAATAGTAGTTTCATAAAAATCATTGCATAAGTAAAAAATAAAAACTAATAATTAAGCTCCATAAATATTGAAGTCTGGAACTAGTTCTGGCTGTCTTATCCAGGACTTGATCAAACCACATGAAAGTAAGGAAAACATTTTGGCCTAAGAAAGACTTAAAAATAATATATATATAGGAGTAAAAAAAAATCTATCTTTCATAAATTTCTTTCCTCAATGATGTTTTTTTTTTTTGTTTTGTTTTTGTTTTTGTTTTTGGGTCACACCTGGCGTAGCTCAGGGGTTACTCCTGGCTGTCTGCTCAGAAATAGCTCCTGGCAGGCACGGGGGACCATATGGGACACCGGGATTCGAACCAACCACCTTTGGTCCTGGATCGGCTGCTTGCAAGGCAAACGCCGCCGTGCTATCTCTCTGGGCCCAATGATGTTTCTTTTTTTTGGGGGGGGGCACACCTGGTGACGCTGAGAGGTTACTTCTGGCTATGCATTCAGAAATCGCCCCTGGCTTGGGGGACCATATAGAACGCAAGGGATCTAACCACTGTTCTTCCTAGGCTAGCACAGGCAAGGCAGATGCCTTTCATAAAATTACCAGGAGCTGGCAACAGAATTAGATTTCTGAGAAAGTGACAGGGAAGAAATTAATTAGAAAAGATATAGAAAATTGTAGTGTTTGGAGAATGCTTTTTCCTTCTTGAAGATGCCTTTAGTCTCAATGTCGTATAGTGTTTTACCTATGTTGTTCTTATGGTTTCAGGCTTGATAACAAAGTCTTTAATCCATTTGGAATTGAACAAGTGGAAGCAGAGATAAACAGATGGGACTATATTAAGCTTAGAAGCTTCTGCACCTCAAAGGAAATAGTGCCTAAGATACAAAAGCCACCCTCATAATGGGAGAAACTATTCACCAATACCCATCAGACAAGCGACTAATATAAAAAATATACAAGAACAATCAGTGCTGGTGGGGATGTGGAGAGAAAGGAACTATTAGTCACTGCTGGTGGGAATGCTGTCTAGTCCAGCCTTTATGGAAAACAATATGGAGATTCCTCCAAAAACTGAAAATTGAGCTTTCATTACATCCAACTATTCCACTCCTAGGGATATACCCTAGGAACACAAAAATACAATACAAAAAATACTTTCCTCACACCTATATTCATTGCAGCACTACAATATCCAGACTCTGGAAACAACCAAGAAGCCCTTCAACAGACAAATGGCTAAAGAAACTGTGGTTCATATACACAATGGAATATTATACAGCCATTAGGAGAGATGAAATCATGAAATTTTCCTATATATGGATATACATGGAATGTATTATGCTGAGTGAAATATGTCAGAGGGAGAGAGGTAGACACAGAATAGTCTCACGCTATCTATGGGTTTTAAGAAAAAGTAAAGACATTAATGTAATAAGGCCCAGACAGTAGAATTAAGAACTAGAAGGACCAGAAGGATCAGCTCACAATTTGAAGCTCATCGCGAAGAGTGGTATACGCTGTTAGGGAAATAACTACACTAACAACTAGCATAACAATATTAAAGAATGTGAGAAATAGAATGCCTCTCAAGAATACAGGCAGGGGGGGGAGAGAAGAGGGCATTGGTAGTGGGAATGTTGCACTGGTGAAGGGGGGTATTCTGTTTATGACTGAAACCCACTACGAACATGCTTTTAATCATTGTGCTTAAATAAAGATTTATATAAAAAAAGAAAATTGTAGTGTTTTAAATGTTCACATATAATATTACAATATAAAGTTAACCTGGAAAAAACTCAGCATTTCCATCAAGAATCCAATATTTGTGTTATGAATAAAAATAGTGGCAAATCTTTTTATCATGTTGACTATAGATATAGTTAACAGAAGCTATTTGGAATAGGGATAAGAGATATTGAATTACACTTTGAGAAAAATTTTACTCAGAAGTTTTTTAACCTTGCTTTAGCAAAACACAAGCTCAAGTTGTTTATTAATGTCTTAAATTTCAGTAAAGTTAAACCATTTTATTTCTTGAGAAACTTATCTTCATATGATTATAAAATACCTTGAGAAATAGTCAACACATATTAATTTCAAAGTAAATGCTGATTAGTAACTCATGAGAGACAGTAGAAGTTCAATAAATGAACCTACCTCTTTCATCTACATTTTTAATTCTGAATGTAAAACTATAGAACTCTAAAGCATAGAGCACTTTAAATAGTGACTATAATTTTATAATTAGTAGTTTTTATTAAAAATATTGTCACTAGGGGCCCGGAGAGATAGCACAGCGCGTTTGCCTTGAAAGCAGCCGATCCAAGACGAAAGGTGGTTGGTTCGAATCCCGGTGTCCCATATGGTCCCCCGTGCCTGCCAGGAGCTATTTCTGAGCAGACAGCCAGGAGTAACCCCTGAGCAACGCCGGGTGTGGCCCAAAAACAAAAAAAAAATATTGTCACTAACTTTAATTATATATCAACCTGTCTATCCTACAAAACTTAGAGTCAATGATGCAGTTTGATATCTATTGTTAGAATCTGCCTCTTACGTTGTGTGAATTATAGATTGTTGAACTAATAAAAGAGAAAATATTCAGTTCTTCCTTCCATCTCCATTGACAGTTTCCTGATTACTATGTCCATTTTATCTAGAGAGAAATGATCTTAGAAATAATCTTCTTTAATTTTTTTATAATTACTATTTATTATAAAGTTAGTATCACAATTAAAGTTAGAGCTGAAGTTATGGTTAATGTCGTGTGACTATCATAATTATGGTTAGATTTAGTCTTATTACTAGTTTTAAATTTAAGTTTAGGATTAAAATTGTGTTCATATTTAGAGATAGTCTGATATTTATTAGTATTGAAGAAAAGATAAGTCATTATTTACTATGAGTGATATTACTACTCAATTTTCTTTAGCTTGTAGAAACATTTAATTTACCTCTTTTACATTCATAACTTTAGAACAAAATCAAAGTTGTTTTGTGTGTAATGCTTTCTTGTAAAGTAATATTATTACTCCATCAACACTCAGTGGGCAAACATATTTTTCAACATCCCTCTTTTAATTAACTTGTCTTACAAACAAAGGCTACCAGATGAACACAATTTATCCACAGCGGTGTATTTTCAGCTAGGAGGCAGATAATTATTGCTCACTGCAGAAATATGTTCTCCTACTTGCTCATGTAAAACAAACTTAAATGTCATTTTACAAGCGATAAAGATTACATAGCACAGAGCTGTCTTAAGAGCGGACAATTACCCAGAGGAACTTCTCATTAACCTGAAGGTCAGGGGCGAGAGATGATCACCAGCTCTGACTAACACAAACCAAAATTGCCCTGCTCTAATGCAATGTCCTCAGAATCACACGAGTGGTAACAGGAAAGACTAAATGGTCACAATGATGCATTTCTTCGTGGAATTTATGATGTGGAAAGAGCTTTGCTGGCTGCAACCTTTCCCCTTTGCTCTAGGCAGCAGAGCACTTCCATTTTGCATGCCATGAAATGAAATCAAAAGATCTGGGAGCGAATTGTTCTCTTTTACTCTACTAATAGTGGATCGGCAAGGATTCAACGGACGGCTCACCTTCATTAAATTGCAAAGGGATCCTTAAGCAATCAAGAGATAATTGTGTTTCCAAATACTGTTAGTTTGCCAACTATGTTCAGAAATACTATGGTGTTAGAGTGATGTAGATAATAGGGAAGCACTAGAGAAGTCATTCCATTCATTTTTAAGATGAAAGTTAATTTTCTAAACTGACGATCACCAACCACTTTTGCAAAGCTAGGTCATTTGTCCCCTTAGTTGATTTATCTAACCTTGTACAAAATACAAAGAGTTATTTAAACTTGCATTTAGAATGCTCAGAATAATTGTTTCAGGGACTACCATGTATCTCGAATCCAAATACGTTATAGATTCTAAAAACAGTAATTGTGATTATTGTCATCATAGATATCCAGGGAGAAGAAGGATGCAAAGAAGGGACAAGGGAGAGAGGAAGAATGGAAAGAAGAAAGGAGAGAAGAAGAAATTGATGGTAGGAGAGAAGGAAGGAAAGAAAGATGGAAGGAAAATGGAATGAAGAAAGGGAGGGGAAGGAGAGAATGGGAAGAAGGAAGGCAGAGAAGAAGAGAGGATGGGAAGAAGGAATGAAAACTAGGGAGGGAAAAGAAGGAAAAGGGAAGAAAGAAAGGACAGAAAGTGGAGAAAGGGAGAAAAGGAAGGAGGTAAGGAAGGAAGTTAGGAGGGAAATATAGAAGGAAGAAGGAAACAGGAAAAGAATGAGGTAATAAAGGAAGGTAAATAAGAAAAAACAGGCAAGAAAAAGAAAAAAACAGGAGAAAGTAAGAAAAGGATGAAGGAAAAAGGAAAGAAGAATGAAAGAAAAGAAAAAATAATAGAAGAAAAATTAATCAAAGAAAAAATGAAAGATGAAAGGGAAAAGAAAGAAAAGAAAGGAAGAAAGAAGAAAAGAAAAAAGAAAGACAGAAGAAAGATAGAAAAAGTACATGTAAACTGCATTGATTCCATTTCTACTGAAAAGTTTAATGTCATTATGTTAATGTAGACTTAGGTGTGTCTAATCTAAAGAAATCTACTCAATCTAAAGAAATCTACTCAAAGAGAAAATTCTAGAAAGTTGCAAAGTTGCCAAATTTTAGTGTGAAATTTACACACTGTTATATAAAAAATGCCCCTGTGATGTATGTCATACTATAAGCAAGCAATTATAAACTCACAGGAGGATATGGATACATTTATTTAACTCAAAATAAAAACAAAGTACTTCTTGATCCAAAGAGAACGATATAAAAAGAAAAGTGTGTAGTTTATGGTATATAAGTTTATTCTTCTGGGGCATGTAAGAAGAGTAAAATAGAAAAATGTATATCCTGCTTAATGTACAATTGACATCCACACTGGACAGAACATAATAAAAATCCTGCATGTTGCTTCAAACTTGGTGGTTATAGGAGTACAACATTTGCCCATTTCTTCTAGGTTTCCTCATTTTGTGACATAAAGATTCCTAAGTAATATCTAATTATCATGATATGCCTCTTTTGGTTTCTAATTTGGTTTATGATTTTTGTGAGTTTTGCATATTTATCTTCATGTAAAATAACAACTGTTATTATTGATATGTGTATTGTTTTGGGGAGGTTCTAGTTTATTACATTTTTGGGTAAGTTTTATTACTTCCTTTCTTCTGCCTGGTTTTTACCTCTGCTGTGTGTGGATTTTTCCAATATTCATAAGGCTATACAGAAAAACTTACTTTTGAAGGTTCTTTCTTCCTCCTGACGGGAATAAAGCTGTAAAGTTTTCCTCTTAACAACACTTTTGCAGTGTTCCACAGCTCAGATAGTTCATTTGATCATTCTCATTTGTTTCTAGATATATTTTGATATTTTTTTCTCTTTGACCTAGTAATTATTTTGTAGTGAGCTGTTTAATTTCAAAGTTCTTAAGTTATTAATCTGTTTCTGTGTATTTCACTGTTATTTCTAGTCCATTATTATCTGAGAAAAAAAAGTTGATAAATTTCTATTGTCTTGTGTATATGGACTTATAATTCATGTCCCAGCTGTAGTCTATGTTGGAGAATTTCCATGTGCATTGGAGAAGAATGTTTATTCAAATTTTTTTTTTGATGAGAAAAAATTAAGTCACTTTCTTCCATTTACTCCTTCAAAGCCAGTATAACTTTGTTGAGTTTTAGTCTGGTTGATGAGGTGAAAGAGCAGTGCTGATGTCTTTAACAACTATTTAGGGCTATTGATGTCTCAATTGGTAGTTATTTTAAGTTTTGCTAGATACCGTTGATTGCATATATGTTCAAGAATTTGATTTATTTCTGATGTATAAATCCCTTGGATATTAATAAATGACTCTCTCTGTCTCCTATAATCTTTTTGAGCCTGAAGTTTATGTCATATTATATTACTTTGAACACTTCAGTCTTTTTAATTGAGTTGTTTGCTTGAAGGATTGTCTTTAAACATTTAACTTTGAGTCTGTAATTGCTTTAACTATTTAGATATGAGTCTTGCAGGCACAAGAATTTTGGATTCAACTTTCTAATCTATTTTGTCATTCTGTGCCTCTTAAATGGTACTTTTTTTCATTGATATTGAGAGAGGTTATTATGGAATTTTGTGCTCCCGTTTTTCAGAAGTTTGGTTTCTTTGTGGAGTGTTGTGTCTGAAATTTTCCCTGCAGTTCTTTTAAAGTTGGTTTTGAATCTGGAAATTTTCTGATGTGTTTTAATTTGTGAATCCATATATCATTTTTTAAACCTGAATGAAAATCTGATTGTGTGAAGCATTCATTTTCAGGCATTATTTTGCTCATTTTTTAAAAAATATATCCACCATTGTCTCTGGACCCAGAGGATTGCTTCTGATACATTTGCTGTAAATCTTAAGAATGATTGTTGCTATATAATTTCTTTTTTTGATCTTCAGTGATCTATTTCTACCTATTGATTTTATCATTATTACTAGCATGTGCCTTGGGGAGCTTTTATTTAATTTTATTTTATT
The DNA here is from genome assembly GCF_024139225.1 of Suncus etruscus. Taxonomy (NCBI): domain Eukaryota; kingdom Metazoa; phylum Chordata; class Mammalia; order Eulipotyphla; family Soricidae; genus Suncus; species Suncus etruscus. The sequence goes on along the minus strand of NC_064849.1, from coordinate 160,784,023 downwards.
TATTTTATTTGAATCTCCTTTAGTTGGTAATCTTCAGGCTTGCATCTAATTTTCAGCTCTGGGAATTTCTCAGCAGTGATTTATTTTGAAGGTGCTTCTTTCAGGTTTTTTTCTTCCTGTCTCATTGGAATGCCATTAATTCTTATCTTTGTATGTTTAATTTATCCTAATGTTTTATTGGTGTCTGTTTATTTTGAGGACTTTCTGTATTCTATTTATTTTAAGATATTTTTCAATATAATTTATGTAAAGTTTTCTGTATTTTATCTTTGATTCACGTATTCTGTCTTTAGAAAGTGTTACTCTTCTGGTTATGCCTTCTAGTCAGTTTTTCATTTTACTTACCAAGTCTTCAAATTGTGACATTTTTCATTAAAAATTTTTAATTTCTGCACCCGTGCCCTTTTGTGTTTTATTGGCAGTACATTCCATTGTTTAATTAAGTTTGTTGAACATATTAAGCATTTCCACTCTAAATTGCATTTCAGACTGTTTATATAGGGAATTAATACTGATTGGGTCTACAAGGTTATTCACAATTCAGGCATAGGTCAGTTTTGTGTTTTTTAAAAATTTTTAGTTTCATGATGTTTGTTTCCTATATCACCATCAGTCTTTTCCATTTCCAGTGAGGTCTTAGGGGAGTTTCTGTTGCTGAAAAAAAATTTTCAGGGTATGGAATTTACCTTCTTAGGTCCTTTCTTTAGCTTCAGGTTCACAGCTGCTTTATCTTGCCTTGTTAGTCTTAAGTACTTATTTAGATTTTTAGTAAAATCTTTTTTTTAATTATTTTTAAATTATTTTTTAAATTATTATTTTTAAATTAAAAACCTTAATGATGAGTTTTGCATTATTAAACTAGAATCACAATTTAATTTTTGTTTTTGTTTTTGTTTTTGGGCCGCACCCGGTGACGCTCAGGGGTTACTCCTGGCTATGTGCTCAGAAGTCGCTCCTGGCTTGGGGGACCATATGGGATGCCGGGGGCGTCCTAGGCTAGCACAGGTAAGGCAGGCACCTTACCTTTAGCGCCACCGCCCGGCCCCACAATTTAATATTTTACCTGAAATTTCTGTTTTTATTTCCCTTTAATGAAAGTTAGTTCCTATCAGAATAATAGTACAATAGGTAAAGAGCTCAATTTATATTTGGCATACCTGAGTTCCTTTGATGATCCTTAGAAACCCATATGGTCTTGCAAGCTAGCGCAGAGTGATGCCTGAGCACCTAGCTGGTAATCCAGGGGCACTTTTGAGGTGTGTCTTAAAATGAAAAAGAAAGAAAAGAAGGGAAGGAAGGAAGGCAGGAAGGCAGGAAGGAAGGAAGGAAGGAAGGAAGGAAGGAAGGAAGGCAGGAAGGAAGGAAGGAAGGAAGGAAGGCAGGAAGGAAGGAAGGAAGGAAGGAAGGAAGGAAGGAAGGAAGGAAGGAAGGAAGGAAGGAAGGAAGAAGGAAGGAAGGAAGGAAGGAAGGTTACTTTGATGAAAGGGAGTGTTCTTTTTACAAATGAAACCCAACTATAATCATGTATGTAATCATGATGCTTAAATAAATTTTAAAAAATCACTTAAAAAAAGAGCCTTCTGTAACGCCAAAAATCATTTTTAACCGAACCATCTTATTTTTAAAGGTCAGCATTTAGGAATCTGAGCAGCAACACACCTTGTGGTTTAAATTAAAATCTAGAAGCTTCCTTTATGCTTTATGCCAAGCTGCTTATAATGGAACAGGGGTGGGGTGGGGCTGCAGAGCTGACAGAAGTAGAGAGGGCAGCTCAGTCTACACAAAAAAAGATACTCCCACCGCCACTGGGTATGAACAAAGCAAATGCTGAGGATGCTTCATAGCCTCTTCTGGAAGGAACAAACACAGAAGCACACACACACACACACACACACACACACACACACACACACACACACATAAAGAAACAGAAAAAAAGAAATGAGATTAAGCTTGAAACCATTCACTAATGAAATTTAAAAAATAAAACTATAGATTAAAACATCTGATTCATGACATTCTAATTTATAATTTTTACTATTTATTTTAATAACACTTAATTGAGTCTTATGAATTGTGATTCTAGCTTTACTAAGACAAGAGAAAAAGAAAATATTTCTCATTTGTTTTACAATTGCCTTCAAAAACAAGTTCTTCATAAGAACTAGAAAAATAATCACATATATATATAACCACTTCTTGTTTAAACAAAGATCATAAACTTTATACTTTTAGTATCTTTTATTTTCATAGGTTTTGATTCTTTTTGTCTTATTTTGTAAATTGTGATGAATAATTTATTTTATTTTATACTATTCTGCTTAGCAAAGATGCACTCTAAGTTTTGATTTCCATGTAGTGACTATATCAATCAGAATAAGGTAGCTATATGTATATATATATATATATGACATAAATACAAAAAAAATGAATAGATAAGAAAAATGAATAGAAAAAGCTTGTTGGCTTTTGAAAAAATTTTGTTATATATATATATATATATATATATATATATATATACTGATGACTGGATTTATTTATTTTGTGCTTTTTTCCTCAAAGCTTCATGCAGTAAATGTAGTATTTCGATGTGCTATGTGTGTGAGCGTGTGTATGTATCTTACAGAATCTCAGTTCACCAAAGAAATAAAAGTTGCTCTAATATGTGTGTTTGTATGTGTAATGTATGAATGAAATTAATGAAGTGATTTGAAAGGATAAATGAGGTTGAGTTTTTTTTCTAAAATTTAAGACATATTGTCCTAATGGAAACTCTTCAGAATGCTTCATGAAGGAAATCATTAAGTATAAAAGGGGAAAAGAAAAGCTTTTGTGCACTAAGCTAATGCATCTTTTCAACCCTCTCAGAAATTTAAAAAAAAAGGAGAGAGAGAGATGCTGAATGGATTATTAAGGAGAGTTTCTAGAAACTTCATAACCTTTCTTTATAGAGAACCAGCTGCCTTACTCAAAAATGACAATATGATTTAAATAATAAAAATGATGCCTATTCAGTTTAATTTTTAGTTACTGACAGAAAGCATTGTGGCTCAACATCAATGATTTTTTAAAAGAATACAACTCCTTTTATGTTTCATACAAGACTGGGTTTATAGCAAAGGCTAGCATGTTGAAAGCCAATTTGTCTCATTCCCATTTTAAAGCTGTTCAGAAAAAAAGTCAGGGAATAAAATATATTGAATGAAGAACCCAAGTGTATGCTAGGCACTCTAGCATTGTCAATTTATGGAGACCATTTAATTTTTTCCTTTAGTAATATAAACTATTATTAGTATTGGCTTTTTTAGGTTCAATACAAACTGAAATAAAATTCCACTTGTCAGGCTGCCTTGGCATGCAAAAACCACATATGTGGTCATTTCTTTGAGTTCTGACTTTAGTGTCTGTGCAGAAAGGAGTGGACTTCCTGTTGGAAGGTGTAAAGATTCATATAGAATAGGTAATATTGGTCCCAAATCATTTGATTTTCTATGTACCTATATTAGAATATGTTTGCTTCCATATCAATAAACTAGTGTACACCAGTTATTTTGTTTGTTTGCATTAGTTCATTATTGTCAGTAGACCACAGCCTGCTATATTCAGGGCTTGCTCCTATATCTGTAGGCAGTAAAACATAAGTGGTATTAGAAATTAAATCAAGATTAACTGCATGCAAAACAAAAATTCTGTATCACTGGGCACAGATATTTTTTAAAAATGCATTCTTGATGTAATTAAATCTAAGATCAAGCAATTTTATGAGAAACTGCAACAACAATAAAGACAACACCAGCAGAGCTTCAATTGTCTTAAAGCTTAAACATTATTCTGCAAGATTTAAAGCACAAGGCCCAAAGTTGCTGCCTAATCCCTGTCCATGAGTCCTGATAACCCTCAGAACTATAGTCTGTGCAAGCTCGGAGCTCTACCACTTTAGATAAATAGCATGCATTTGTATAATTTCCTCTTGCAGTAAATACTCACTTTTATTATACTCAACTAGTTAAGTATTTATCTTCCAACAAACCACATCTCTAAATGGACTTTACTTATGTGAGAGCTTTCTAAAATCTAGTGGCCACTATAAGCATTATTGGATTTTAGGAGACTTTTGCTTATAGACTGCTTAATTAGTAAAAATATGAATGATTTACTTACTGTGTGCCTTCTTCCCATAAAACTGAAAAGTACTTGGCCAAGTATTTGATGCTAGGCCTAGAAAAACAGTACTGTAGAGGGTAGACTACAGCCCTATGCACTGTATTGGAGTCCCCCTCAGAACAACTAGTCAAATGATTTGTGCAGTTTACACAAATATAACTCATCTACAATTTGTTGAAAATTAGATTTAACAAGTATGAATGGTGCTCTAATAACCATTATTAATAAGGAAATTTTTAGTAATTAGGAAAACCTCTACAGCATAATTTCTTATGCTAGGTGGAATAGATTTTTTGTGTGTTTTGTATTTATTTTTTTATTTTTTTCTCTCCTTCCATCATTTGTGTGGTTTTTCCCCTTAATTTTCGTCCTCGCTTCTTCCCTTCCCCTCCATTTATTCGTTCCCATTTTTTCTTCAGACTGTCTTCCTTCCCTCCCTCGCTTCCTCACTCAGTCCCTTCCTTCCTTGCTTCCTTCCTCCCTCCCTCCCTCCCTCCCTCCCTTTCTTTCTTTCTTTCTTTCTTTCTTTCTTTCTTTCTTTCTTTCTTTCTTTCTTTCTTTCTTTCTTTCTTTCTTTCTTTCTTTCTTTCTTCTTTCTTTCTTTCTTTCTTTCTTTCTTTCTTTCTTTCTTTCTATCTTCTTTCTTTCTTTCTTTCTTTCTTTCTTTCTTTCTTTCTTTCTTTCTTTCTTTCTTTTCTTCTTTCTTTCTTTTCTTCTTTCTTTTCTTTCTTTCTTTCTTCTTTCTTCTTTCTTCTTTCTTTCTTCCTCTCCTCTTCTTTCTTCTTTCTTTCTTTCTTCCTTCCTTCCTTCCTTCCTTCCTTCCTTCCTTCCTTCCTTCCTTCCTTCCTTTCTTTCTTTCTCTTCTTTCTTTCTTTTCTCTTTTTCTTTTTTCTTTCTTTCTTTCTTTCTTTCTTTCTTTCTTTTCTTTCTTTCTTCTTTCTTTCTTTCTTTCTTTCTTTCTTTCTTTCTTTCTTTCTTTCTTTCTTTCTCCTTTCTTTCTTTCTTTTCTTTCTTTTTTTTTTCTTTCTTCTTTCTTTCTTTCTTTCTTTTCTTCTTTCTTTCTTCTTTCTTTCTTTCTTTCTTTCTTTCTTTCTTTCTTTCTTTCTTTCTTTTCTTTCTCTCTCCTTCCTTCCTTCCTTCCTCCTTCCTTCCTTCCTCCTTCCTTCCTTCCTTCCTTCCTTCCTTCCTTCCTTCCTTCCTTCCCTCCTTCCTTCCTTCCTTCCTTCCCTCCCTCCCTCCCTCCCTCCCTTCCTTCCCTCCCTCCCTCCCTCCCTCCCTTCCTTCCCTCCCTCCCTCCCTCCCTCCCTCCTCCCTCCTTCCTTCCTTCCTTCCTTCCTTCCTTCCTTCCTTCCTTCCTTCCTTTCTTTCTTTCCTTCTTCTCTTTCTTCTTTCATTTTCTTTCTTTCTTCTTTCATTTTCTTTCTTTCTTCTTTCTTTCTTTCTTTCTTTCTTCTCTCTCTCTCTCTCTTTCTTTCTTTCTTTTTTTCTTTCTCTTTCTTTTTTTCTTTCTTTCTTTCTTTTTCTTCCTTTCTTTCTTTTTCTTTCTTTCTCTCTTTCTTCTTTCTTTCTTCCTTTCTTCTTCCTTCCTTCCTCCTTCCTCCCTTCCTTCCTTCCTTCTTTCTTTCTTTCTCTTTATTTCTTTTTTTTCTTTTCTTTCTTTCTTTCTTTCTTCTTTCTTTCTTTCTTTCTTCTTTCTTTCTTTCTTTCTTTCTTTCTTTCTTTCTTTCTTTTTTTTTTTTCTTTCTTTTTTTCCTTTCTTCTTTTCTTTCTTTTTCTTCTTTCTTTCTTTTCTTTCTTTCTTTCTTTCTTTCTTTCTTTCTTCTTTCTTTCTTTCTTTCTTTCTTTCTTTCTTTCTTTTCTTCTCTTTCTTTCTTTCTTTCTTTCTTTCTTTCTTTCTTTTCTTTCTCTCTCCTTCCTTCCTTCCTTCCTCCTTCCTTCTTCCTCCTTCCTTCCTTCCTCCTTCCTTCCTTCCTTCCCTCCTTCCTTCCTTCCTTCCTTCCGTCCCTCCCTCCCTCCCTCCCTCCCTCCCTTCCTTCCCTCCCTCCCTCCCTCCCTCCCTCCCTCCCTCCCTCCCTCCCTCCCTCCCTCCCTCCTTCCTTCCTTCCTTCCTTCCTTCCTTCCTTCCTTCCTTCCTTCCTTCCTTCCTTCCTTCCTTCCTTCCTTCCTTCCTTCCTTTCTTCCTTCCTTCCTTTCTTTCTTTCTTTCTTTCTTTTTCTTTCTTTTCTTTTCTTTCTTTCTTTTTCTCTTCTCTTCTCCGTTTTTTTGGTCAAAGCTAGTAGTGCTTAGATATTACTCCTGAAAGTGATTTCGGAACCTTATACGGACATTTTGAAGCATGCAAACCAAATGCCTTAACTTCTATGCTAGCTTTTTAGAACAACACTGTTTTCTTCTTTAAAGAAACAAATATATATCCTTTGACTAAAATTATTCAAATATTGAATTTATTATTCATGTGTTGTTTTTTTAATTATGGTCAGAAAAGTTAATAAAAATCTGTTCATCTATGATGTATTTTTTCTCAAAATGGTTCACATATTAATTTACTTATTGGTATAATTAATAACATATTAGCATTTTCAAATAATTTCTTAAATTTTCATCTTGACTATAAACAATAATATATAAAACACAATTATATTTTATAAGTCAGGCAATCACAATATTTATTATAATGTTTAATAATTAACAAAAATAATAGAAATGATTCTTTGTAGAAAAAATATGTTTTTAGTTAATGTGTATAAGTCTAATACTATAACTTTTATATTTTTTGATATTTGCATCAACTATCTCTTAAATATTTGTCATTTATGGATAGCTTATAATATATCCTGTAAACTCCAAAAATTTTTGAGAAAGCAAATGAGAAAGCTTGTATAAAATTAATAATTTCATTTAGGATCTATTTAGAAACATGTAGTCAAAAATTTAGATCCCAGCTCAGTCACTCTGTGCCAAGTAAGTTGGATGACTGAGAAAATTAATCATCAAAGTTTTATTGTATTCTATATAATAGCAGTAATCGTATACATCTAAATGTTTTTGTCATGCTCTTTTAAATATATCATAGTAATGAAGGTTATATATTCAAAGTGTTTTAATTAAATTTTAGGGAAAGAAGAATTTCTCCTTTGTGATAAATTAATCAATATTTTTTCTTCCTGATGCTGGTTTGATTATTTAGATCTTTCATTTTCTTTTGTATATGGAAGAAGGAATTCTGATTGATTAAAGATTAAAGGCATTAGGATATCTTAGATTGGGTTAGCTTTCATTAAACAGTGGGAATTAATATTAGAGAAAAATCAGTTTCCTAAAGTAAAGTCCAATTCTGAAGGATTGCAGTACAGAAAGTTGTCTGTAGTACTTACCACAAGAACTTCATATAATTTATCATTTATTTTTGAAGTTGAAGTTGTTAAACTGAGTTTTATCCTTTACTACCTTGCTTTTAGCCTTTAGCGTCTCTGAAATTTCTTTCTGACAGATGTCAAGCAACTTTCTTCTTCATTGATTTTTTACAATCTTTCACCTATCTACCCCTATATTTTTACTTTCACTATAAATCCAGAATGTCAAATCAAGTTCATGCTTAATAATATAGCAAATATGACAAGATTCTAATTTTATTATATTAGAAAATTCTGTTTTATATTAGGAGTTAATTTATTTCACTGCGAATTGGCAAATAGTTTATATTTTACTTATGCTGTCTTGACTTCATTTTGATCATTATTAAGTTGTCTTTTTATATAATGTACTAATTAAAACATCTTAAACTCTCATTTTATCTACCCTTTACTTTTCTAGAACTATAACTTCAAACTTTTTCTTAGCACTCAATTATAAGAATAAAAAAAATTTTTGAGACCAAAGACACAGTACAATGAGCATTTGCCTTGGTTGCAGTAGTTCTGGTTTTGATCCCCAGGACTTATAAGATTTCTGAAAGTCGGGAGTGGTCATAGGAGTGGTCAGAGTTAGGAGTAAGCCTTGAGTATTGCTGATATGATCCCCCAAAGTAGACAAACAAAAAAGCAATATTTTCATGTGAAGTCATTCAATGACCATGAAAAGTCATTCACATTTTTTGAAGTAGTATTTCAGTTTTACTCGGTTGGGTGTTCATGTGTCATTCTAATAACTATTGAGATAATGGGTCTCATCTTTGCTATTTTCAAGTTCTAGTTTTTCAATTATGTAAGTATACTCTACTTTAAGAAGGAATTTTTATCTTCTGAAGTTTGTTTTTCTTTTTATCTCCATGACTTTTCTAAATTAAGTCATTTTTTGCTTATTTTTCTATGATTACCTAATTTAATTCAGTAAGCACTTTGAGAGCAGAAGACTGGTGCAGATTTCTTTATCATCAACTATGTACTGAGTAAATGTACACAAAGTAAATGTACATCCAAATTTGTTGCCAGTTTTAATAGGCTTTCACGGTCTATCTTGAAATAATAATGCCTTGTGCAATGTAGCAATAAATCCAGCAATAAATATTATAATTTAAAATTGTGTTTTCTTAAATAATAGAGGATAAAGCAATATTTGCTGTATCACCAAGTACATTTATCAAAAACAGGTTTGACTTTTACAAAAACATGGGCACAGAATTTCAAAATTTGTGAAATTTCTGAAAACCTTGAAAAAGAAATTTACATAAATTTGTAGAATAGTCAAATATTTGTTTAGTATATGAAGAAGTTGATACTGTTAGTGAAGTTCTGAGAAATGAGAATATTATAAAAATAAAAATTAATAAGAAAGGTAATTTATTGGGAAGACATATATACAATGATATTTATGCCAAATCTATGAGACAATAATGATTGATAAGAATACATACTAAATTTTTTTAAATTTTGTTTATTGCCTACATGAATTATTATGAACATTGAGAGAAAATACTTCCTCAAACCATTTTAGGTTTATTCAGGGTGCAGATAGATAATACTTTTCAGGGGTCTCAAACTCAATTTACCTGGGGGCTGCAGGAGGTAAAGTCGGGTGATCCTTGAGTGCAAAGTCAGTAGTAAGCCTTGAACATTGGGGTGTGTGACCCAAACAACTAAAACAAAACAAAACAAAAAAAGATTCCTCCAGGGCAGGGCCACAAAATGTTGTACAGAGGGTCATTTGTGGCCTGTGGCCACAAGTTTGAGATCCCTGCAGGGTTTTACTATACTCCTTGAAGTAAAAAGGTGACTATTATATAAATATTTTATAAACTAATTAAGAAAAGAAATAAAAAGAAAAGAAATATGTCCAGGAATTCTAGTGAAATTTAAATTTAAATTAACAAAATTACAGAAAATAGGAAATAGAAATTCATAGTTGTTAATAAAATAATCTACATCACAGGCACTTTGGTTAATAATCATATTTTTTTAATTATGACTGAAAAAATATTTGACACTGTATTCTAAAGAATATTCTATTTTATATAGTTCCAGAGTTATTCCAGAATTTGTTCCAGAGTTTTAATATTTTGAGATTTTTGAGAATATTTGTCTCCTAATAAGATTTGTTTCCAAATCTTCCTTAAATTCCAAATCATAGTCAATCTAAATACCCAAAAAAAGACAAAAGAAAGAAAAAGACAAAAGAAAGAAAAAATAGAATACGAAAGAGAGAAAGAAAGAAAGGAGGAAAGCAGGAAGAGAGAGAGAAAGAAAGAAAGAGAAAGAAAGAAAGAAAGAAAAAGAAAGAAGAAAGAAAGATGAAAGAAAGAAAAAGAAAGAAGAAAGAAAACAAAGAGACAAAAGAAAGAAAGAAGAAAGAAGAAAGAAAGAAAGAAAGAAAGAAAGAAAGGAAGGAAGGAAGGAAGGAAGGAAGGAAGGAAGGAAGGAAGGAAGGAAGGAAGGAAGGAAGAAGAAGGAAGGAAGGAAGAAGATAAAGAAAATATTTATTTAGAATTCTGAAGTCTATTCATTATTTTTTGTGGGGGGGGCCACACTCGGTGATGCTCAGGGGTTACTCCTGGCTATGCACTCAGAAATCGCTCCTGGCTTGGGGGACCATATGGGATAGAACCTAGATCTGTCCTGGGTCAGCTGCATGCAAGGCAAACACCTTTCCACTGCGCTATCGCTCCTGCCCTAACTCTTTTATTTGTGAATTCCTTTATTTATTTGTTTATTTCCTAAAATTGTGAGTACAATCAGAATTTTACATAACTATGGAGTTTTCCTTCACAGGATTAAGAATATAAAAATAAATATGCCAATGTTGGAAAAATTGGATAAGCACTTTATTTTTGGGGGGGGCACCCGGTGATGCACAGGGGTTCCTCCTGGCTATGGACGCAGAAATCGTACCTGGCTTGTGGACCATATGGGATGCAGGTGGATCGAATCGCGGTCCGTCCTAGGTTTGCCATGGCAAGGCAGACAGACGCCTCACCTCTTGTGCCACTACTCTGGCTCCTAGAGTCTAATCATTCATCATTCTTATCTCTCAGAGAGATGCTCTTTGTTCACTTGATACCTTTTTTTTTTTTTTTGAAAATTTATCAGTCATAATTCTCTTATTTATTTATTTTAGTTGTGCAATATATAAATTTCAGCTCATTGCAACACTCAAATCTTAACATGAGAAGTTTACTGTTTTTGTATTCTTATATCTCAGTAAGCTCAGTATTCACTAAGCATTAGTGATCAAATCTGATAAGATTCTTTCTGATCTTAAGTTGCTTTTTTGCATTTAGTGTCATCATCTCTTTTTTTTTTTAATGCATAATTTTTTTTTTATTTAAACACCTTGATTACATACATGATTGTGTTTGGGTTTCAGTCATAAAAGGAACACCACCCATCACCAGTGCAACATTCCCATCACCCAAGTCCCAAATCTCCCTCCTCCCCACCCAACCCCCGCCTGTACCCTAAACAGGCTCTACAGTTCCCTCATACATTCTCAATATTAGGACAGTTCAAAATGTAGTTATTTCTCTAACTAAACTCATCACTCTTTGTGGTGAGCTTCCTGAGGTGAGCTGGAACTTCCAGCTCTTTTCTCTTTTGTGTCTGAAAATTATTATTACCAGGGTGTCTTTCATTTTTCTTAAAACCCATAGATGAGTGAGACCATTCTGCGTTTTTCTCTCTCTCTCTGACTTATTTCACTCAGCATAATAGATTCCATGTACATCCATGTATAGGAAAATTTCATGACTTCATCTCTCCTGACAGCTGCATAATATTCCATTGTGTATATGTACCACAGTTTCTTTAGCCATTCGTCTGTTGAAGGGCATCTTGGTTGTTTCCAGAGTCTTGCTATGGTAAATAGAGCTGCAATGAATATAGGTGTAAGGAAGGGGTTTTTGTATTGTATTTTTGTGTTCCTAGGGTATATTCCTAGGAGTGGTATAGCTGGATCGTATGGGAGCTCGATTTCCAGTTTTTGGAGGAATCTCCATATCGCTTTCCATAAAGGTTGAACTAGACAGCATTCCCACCAGCAGTGGATAAGAGTTCCTTTCTCTCCACATCCCCGCCAACACTGTTTATTCTCATTCTTTGTGATGTGTGCCATTCTCTGGGGTGTGAGGTGGTATCTCTTCGTTGTTTTGATTTGCATCTCCCTGATGATTAGTGATGTGGAACATTTTTTCATGTGTCTTTTGGCCATGCGTATTTCTTCTTTGTCAAAGTGTCTGTTCATTTCTTCTCCCCATTTTTTGATGGGGTTAGATGTTTTTTTCTTGTAAAGTTCTGTCAGTGCCTTGTATATTTTGGAGATTAGCCCCTTATCTGATGGGTATTGGGTGAATAGTTTCTCCCACTCAGTGGGTGGCTCTTGTATCCTGGGCACTATTTCCTTTGAGGTGCAGAAGCTTCTCAGCTTAATATATTCCCATCTGTTAATCTCTGCTTTCACTTGCTTGGAGAGTGCAGTTTCCTCCTTGAAGATGCCTGTAATGTCCTGGAGTGTTTTGCCTATGTGCTGTTCTATATATCTTATGGTTTTGGGTCTGATATCGAGGTCTTTAATCCATTTGGATTTTACCTTTGTACATGATGTTAGCTGGGGGTCTAAGTTTAATTTTTTGCAAGTGGCTATCCAATTGTGCCAACACCACTTGTTGAAGAGGCTTTCCCTGCTCCATTTAGGATTTCCTGCTCCTTTATCAAAAATTAGATGGTTGTATCTCTGGGGAACATTTTCTGAGTATTCAAGCCTATTCCACTGATCTGAGGACCTATCTTTATTCCAATACCATGCTGTTTTGATAACTGTTGCTTTGTAGTACAGTTTAAAGTTGGGAAAAGTAATTCCTCCCATATTCTTTTTCCCAATGATTGCTTTAGCTATTCGAGGGTGTTTATTGTTCCAAATGAATTTCAAAAGTGTCTGATCCACTTCTTTGAAGAATGTCATGGGTATCTTTAGAGGGATGGCATTAAATCTGTATAATGCCTGTAGGATAGTATTGACATTTTGATGATGTTAATCCAAGCCCAATCCATGAGCAGGGTATGTGTTTCCATTTTCCGTGTGTCCTCTCTCTTATTTCTTGGAGCAGAGATTTTATAGTTTTCTTTTGTATAGGTCCTTCACATATTTAGTCAAGTTGATTCCAGATATTTGAGTTTGTTGTGGTACTATTGTGAATGGGTTGTTTTCTTAATGTCCTATTCATTCCTTATTACTAATGGTTATATAGAAGGCCATGATTTTTGTGTGTTAATTTTGTAGCCTGCCACCCTTGCTATATGAGTCTATTGTTTCTAGAAGCTTTTTGATAGAGTCTTTAGGGTTTTCTAAGTATAGAGTATCTATGTCATCTGCAGAACAGTGAGAGCTTGACTTCTTCCTTTCCTATCTGGATTCCCTTGATATCCATTTTCTTGCCTAATCGCTATAGCAAGTACTTCCAGTGCTATGTTGAATAGGTGAGTGTGTGAGAGACAAAGGAAGCCTTGTCTTTGTGCCAGAATTTTAGAGGAAGGCTTTCAGTTTTTCCTCCATTGAGGATTAATATTTGCCACTGGCTTGTGGTAGATGGCCTTCACTATATTGAGAAAGGTTCCCTCCCATTCCCATCTTGCTGAGAGTTTTGATCAAGAATGGGTGTTGGTACTTATCAAATGCTTTCTCTGCATCTATTGATATGATCATGTGGTTTTTATTTTTCTTGTTATTGTTGTTGTGTATTATGTTGATAGATTTACGGATGTTAAACCAGCCTTGCATTCCTGGGATGAAACCTACTTGATCGTAGTGGATGATCTTCTTAACGAGGCATTGAATCCTATTTGCCAGGATTTTGTTGAGGAATCTTTGCATCTGCATTCATCAGCGATATTGGTCTGTAATTTTCTTTTTTGGTAGCGTCTCTGTCTGGTTTAGGTATCAAGGTGAGTGTTGGCTTATCATAAAAGCTATTTGGAAGTGTTTCTGTTTGTTCAATTTCATGAAAGAGTCTTGCCAAGATTGGCAGTAGTAGTCCTCTTGGAAAGTTTGATAGAATTCATTTAGTGAAATCCATCTGGACCCTGGGGCTTTTGTTTTTCGGCAGACATTTGATTACTGTTTTAATTTCATCAATGGTGATGGGGGTGTTTAGATATGCTTACATCCTCTTCCTTCAACCGTGGAAGATTATAAGAGTCAAGAATTTATCATTTCTTCCAGGGTTCTCATTTTTAGTGGCGTAGAGTTTTTCAAAGTAGTTTTCTGATTACGCTTTGAATCTCTGTCATATCAGTAGTGATCTCCTCCTTTTTCATTCCTGATACGAGTTATCAAGTTTCTCTCTCTCTCTTTCTTTGTTAGGTTTGCCAGTGGTCTATCAATCTTGTTTATTTTTTCAAAGAACCAACTTCTGCTTTCGTTGATCTTTCGGATTGTTTTTTGAGTTTCCAATTCTGTTGATTTCCTGCTCTCAGCTTTGTTATTTCCTTCTGTCTTCCTATTCTTGGGTCCTTTTGTTGAGCATTTTCTAGTCTATTAGCTGTGTCATTAAGCTACTCAGGTAAGCTCCTTCTTCCTTCCTGATGTGTGCTTGCAAAGCTATAAATTTTCCTCTCAGTACTGCTTTTGCTGTGTCCCATAGGCTCTGAGAGTTTGTGTCTTTATTGTCATTTGTTTCCAGGAACCTTTTTATTTCCTCCTTGATTTCATCTCGGACCCACTGGTTATTGAGCATGAGGCTGTTTAACTTCCAGGTGTTAAAGTGTTTCTTCTGAGTCCCTTTGGAGTCACAAATAATTCAGAGCCTTGTGGTCAGCGAAGGTAGTCTGCAAAATTTCTATCCTCTTGATCTTATGGAGGTATGTTTTATGTGCCAGCATGTAGTCTATCCTGGAGAATGTCCCATGTACATTGGAGAAGAATGTGTATCCAGGTTTCTGGGGATGGAGTGTCCTATATATATCCACTAGGCCTCTTTCTTCCTTTCCATTTCTCTCCTCAGGTCTAGTATATTCTTGTTGGGTTTCAGTCTGGTTGACCTGTCCAGTGTGACAAAGCCGTGTTAAGGTCCCCTACAATTATTGTGTTTTTGTTGATATTATTTTTCTTATTTGTCAACTGTTGTATTAAATTTTTTGCTGGCCCCTCATTCGGTGCATATATGTTTAGGAGAGTGAATTCTTCCTGCTCTACGTACCCCTTGATTAATATAAAATGTCCGTCTTTGTCCCTTACAACCTTCCTGAGTATAAAGTTTGCATTATCTGATATTAGTATGGCCACTCCAGCTTTTTTATGGGTGTTGTTTAGCTTGGATAACTTTTCTCCAGCCTTTTATTTTGAGTCTATGTTTGTTTGACTATTCAGGTGCGTTTCTTGTAGGCAGCAGAAGGGTTGGATTGAGTTTTTTGATCCATTTAGCCACTCTGTGTCTCTTAACTGGTGCATTTAGTCCATTGACGTTGAGAGAAAGAATTGTCCTGGGATTTAACGCCATCTTATTTCAAAAATTGGTGTGTCTTTTTGGGTAGTCTTGTCTTAGATTAGGTCTTTCAGTTTTTCTCTTAAGACTGGTTTTGTGTCTGTGAAGTTTTCTGAGCTGTTTTTTGTCTGTGAAACCATGTATTCTTCCATCAAACCGGAAAGTGAGTTTTGCTGGTTATAGTATTTCTGGGTGAAGCATTCATTTTCATTCAGCTCTTGTCACAATATCCCACCACCTGCTTTCTGGCATTGAGCGTTTCTGGTGACAGGTCTGCTGTAAATCTCAGGGAAGCTTGCTTGAACATGATTTCCCCTTTTGATCTTGCTTGTTTTCAGAATTCTGTCTCTATCTGTGGGATTTGTCATTGTGACTAGGATGTGTCTTGGGGTGGTTTTTCTGGGGTACTCTTTTGGTTGGTACTCTTCGGGCATGCAGGATTTGATCACATATATTTCTTTAGCTCTGGAAGTTTCTCTTTAATGATGTTCTTGACCTTTGATTCTTTCCTGGAAATTTTCTTCCTGGGTCGTCTGGGACTCCAATGATTCTTAAGTTGTTTCTGTTGATCTTATCATAGACTTCTATTTTCGTCTGTTCCCATTCTTTGACTAATTTTTTCCATTGTCTGCTCATTTGCTTTAAGTTTTTTTTTGTCCAATCTCTCCTGCTGTATGGAATTGTTATGTATCTCATCTTCCACAGCACCAAGTCTATTCTCAGCTTCTGATACCCCTGTCCCCAGAGCTTATTCCATTTTGTCATTCACTTCGTTTACTGACTTTTTCTGTCCTGTTAGTTGACATGTTATTTCAGTTTGGAGTTTTTGTCATTTCTGCCTTCATATTTTCTTGGTATCTTATTAGTGTTCTGTTCAACTCGATCCATGGTTTCTTGGAGTCTGTTGAGCACCTTCCATATTGCTAGTCTAAAGTCCTTATCTGAGAGGTTGATTAGTTGTTCAGTCTATTATCTGGTCCTCAGAATTGTCATCTTCATTCTCTATGTCTGATGCTGGCCTGCGTTGTTTCCCCATTGTCACACTTGTATTGTGGGTTTTTTCTACGGGTTGTGGTGGTATTCATTGTCTATATGATTGTAGGCAGCACAGCTCCTCTGGCTCCTCCCTTTCTGGATGGGCTGACTTGCCTCTAAGGGAGGGGAGTCCTCCGTGGATGAAAGCCTCACACCGGGTCAAATCTTAGGCCCGAGCATGCAACAGAGAAGACAGTCCAGAGAGAAATGTTTGTCTTCTGTGATATAGCGCCGTTCTTAGTGTGATTTTTTCCTTCTTGTTGCAATGGAGTTCTTTCCTTAGAAAGAGTGCACGGCCGTGTAGCGAAGCGGAGCGGCCGTGCTCCTCTGAGCCCTCTTTTTTTGCCCCACTCGCAAGAGTTTCACTGCAAGAGGACAGTAGAAAGACATAGACAGGTCACACTCACAAGTCTTTCACAGCTGAGCCCCACTGGCCGGTGTACTTTCGTGGATTTTCCCCCGCCTGGTGTCACACACAGGGAGCCAGCTTTTGCAAAGGTTAGCCGGTTTTTATGCTCTGAAGTCCCTCCTTGAAAATGGCGTCTGGGCGAGCGAGGTTTCTGGAGGCTCTTTTTGCCCCACTCGCAAGAGTTTCACGCAAGAGGACAGTAGACAGACATGGACAGGTCACACTCACAGTCTTTCACAGCTGAGCCCCACTGGGCCGGTGTACTTTCGCGGATTTTCCCCGCCTGGTGTCACACACAGGGAGCCAGCTTTTGCAAAGGTTAGCCGGTTTTTATGCTCTGAAGTCCCTCCCTGAAAATGGCGTCTGGGCGAGCGAGGTTTCTGGAGGCTCTTTTTGCCCCACTCGCAAGAGTTTCACGCAAGAGGACAGTAGACAGACATGGACAGGTCACACTCACAGTCTTTCACAGCTGAGCCCCCTAGTGTCATCATCTTTAAAGATTTATGTAGATATCTTTGTTTTGCACTTGCTTTTGCACAAATAACATTTTGTCTGCTGTTTTGTATACAATTGTGTAATAAAAGATATAAACTCAGTAATTTCTAACATTGGTTGTCATTTTTTACTGTTTTATATATTAATTGCAGTCAAAAGTTTAATATTTTTAGAACCTGATATCAGATAAACAGTGTACAATAATTTTTATTATTATATTTTCTCTTCATATTACATGGTACTTTAAACAAGTATCATTTTAATCTCACCCTACAGAAATAAAATTACTCTAAGTAATGGGAAACCATGCTCATTTAATCATTGAATAAAATTTCAATGTATCTATTAAAATAGCTCAAAGGGACTCAAAATATAGAAATAAAGATATTTTTCAAAACAGCTTATTGAGCTTCCCTTCTCATAGGAACATGCTCTAAATTTTCAGACCTATAAATATTCTGAAAAATAGCAAGGTTAGAATTTTTTTTCGGGGCAAATGAAATCTATTATCTTCTAAGCCAAAGTGTGTCATCAAGAGTATTTCTGGCATATGTTGGAGTCATTCTGGTGACTTTTTAATCATGAGAAGGAAGAAGGAGAGGCCATTTATCGTACAGTGGCAGAAATGTCATCATCATTCATATCAACATGTACAGGCACTTTTTGCAATGGAATTCTGCACTGCTCTTAAAAACTGGTAGAGTTCTCTTTTATATTCCTAGACTTTATATACTTGCATTCATTTGACCAATTATAGGGAAAATACTAAAGTAATTCTGAGCCAAAACTGCACGCAGTTTCTTTTTTGAGTTTTATTTATTTATTTTATTTATTGTTTCTTTTTGAGTTTTATTGAAAAAAAATTAACAAGCCTCGATGCACCATAGGTACTGGCATAAGCCATCCAAGCTGATGGAAACAGACTGGAGAATATGCATCCAGATTACTTGATAGGCAAGTGTCAAATTTAAAAATATTAAATTTAAATTTAACTATTAAATTATTGATTATTAAAGATTAAATTTTTAATTATTCAATTAGAAAAAGAAAAACAAAAAAATTTCTAAGTCAAGGCTCGAGAAAATTTTCCATTTAGAATGTTTTAAGTGATCCAATTTGAGAGGGGGTGCTCTCTAGTAGAAGTTAATAATGGAGAGTAGCAATGGCAGTAGCTGTTGAACTGCATGACCCCAGTTCTACTCTATACAGAGAGAGAAAATTACAGTTTTTGAATAACATATAAATTAGTAAATTGTGATTAATAAAAGGCATAAGATAATTAGGAACTTTTAGTTCTACTTGAATTATTGAATTTGCATATTGGCTTTTTAAACGTAAAGCAAAATAATTGATTAAAAAGTACTAATGATTGTTATATATATGAGAGAGAAAAAGCGAGAGCAAGCACTGCCTCTGATACAGGTGGTATTTCAAGAACACCAACCACAGAAGATGGATTAAAATGACACTGAGGGAACAAAACTTCTAGAACCACAAAGACTGACTTCATCTAAGTCCCATCCCTGGAACTGTGAAGATACTGAGATCGATAGATACAGAGGTCTGATTGTATCACCTAGGACGGAACAGAAATCTTCCAAACAACACAAAAGCACCACCGGGAGAGTAAAGGATCCTGAACAGAGAGTAAAGGATCAACAGAGTTGATCCCGTGACAATATACTCCAAGGGCGGAGAAACCCCATATCTCTTAGGCCAAGTGAATTCCTTTTGGAAATGACCCCAATATTTACTGTGCCAGGGCCGGAGGGGAAAGAAACAAAACACAAAATATTGTTTTATATTTTATATATATTATTTTTATCTTCATTTATTATCATTATTATTATATTTACCTATCTATTTTTGGTTGATTTCTTTGTTTTGGTGTGGTTATTGAAGCTGTTGCCCCCATTTACACTTTTCTTTTCTTTTCTTTCTTTATATGCTCTGCCATGTTTCTTATCTCAAGACCATGGCGGTTTTTTTGTTGTTGTTGTGGTGGTGGTGGTGCTTAGCATTATTTTTGGAGTCCTCACTGACACTTCGTTTTGTACTGGTGGAGTGTTTCACCTTTTTCTCCTTTGTCTCTCTAACTGAGGATGAGACCCTTTAGAAGAATTCCGCTTATTTTCTGCGTATTAGACCTTTACCCCAGTTTACTACTATTCCCTTCTTCAAACAAAACCACGTAACTTGAACTAGCTAGTCCTGCCCCCCCAGTTAGAGGGGGTAATAAGGGAGGCACCAGGACCAAACAGGTGCAAGACTACTAAGTATTAGGCTAGATACAGAGGGGACAACATATTCTGGCAGCCCTAGGGGTGAGGGAAGAGCATATGGGAGGTAGGACAAAAACGGAGGTGTAGGGAGGACAAGTTGGTGATGGAAATCCCCCCTGATTTTATGTAAATATGTACCTAAAATATTATTGTCAACAATATGTAAACCACTATGATCAAAATAAAAATTAAATTAAAAAAATAAAGGTGGTATTTCGTGTGTGTGTGTGTGTGTGTGTGTGTGTTTGTGTGTGTGTGTGTGTTTGAAACATTCCATTTGAAATGCAGTTAGTCACCAGAGTACTTACCTTTCTGGTCCACTTTCTTTCTGTTTTCATTATATTTGGAATAATTTATTACCTGTTATGTTATTTTGCTGGTGTTTCACTTTATTACCTTGCATTAATGTGTTTCCAAACAGATAATCTGAAAATACTTTTTTTGGAACACAGTTATTTATGGAAAGATCATTATACAGTTATTTGCATGTATGATGGCACTCAGAAGACCTATGAAGACTTGTCAATATACTTTCATGCAGTAATTAACTAATTTAATGTAATCAATAACCTGAATTTGTATTAACTAGAAAATATTAAATAAAAGAAATGAAGTCCCCCACATACATCTCAAGATAGCTATTTATTCAGTCTCTTGGTCTTTATCTGTTTGGCAAAACTTTTCCAAAACTCATTAATTTTTAAATACCTATCCAAATTATAAATTTCAAACAGCAGAATCCAAATGTCATTTATGCATAATTCAAAGGAACTTATTGGAAAACAATCTTTGGATCCCAATTGTTATCTAATCTACCTCTTGAATTTTTACATTAGAATTCAAAGCTGAAGTAATTCAATTCATTTCATTCATGGTTGACGTTAAAATATTCTCAATAAGGATAGTATAATAGAAAGAAAAGTGTGAGTTAATGAAAAAAAATTATAAAATAAAATCATTGTTTTTTATAAGTAATATAAAAAATCTTTAGCTCGGGTCCAGAGAGATAGCATGAGGTAGGGCAGTTGCTTTGCATGCAGAAGGAAAGTGGTTTGAATCCCGGCATCCCATATGGTCTCCCGAGCCTGCCAGAAGTGATTTCTAAGCATAGTGCCAGTAGTAACCCCTGAGAGCTGGCGGGTGTGACCCAAAAACCAAAAAAAAAAAATCTTTAGCCGATGTTTTTTGTTAGTATAGAAATAATAAAATTATGATATTTAATCTATGAGTCTATTTACTTTTTGTTCAAAAGTAATGTAGCTAATTGTTGAACTTTAATATTAGTTTTATGTTAATTTACATGACTCAAAAAATTTAACTATCTTTAACCCTTATATAACTAGAAGAAAATTTTCTTATATGTAGGCACACATCTCTCTAATATTGTTGCTTATATGCTGAGAATTAGTTCCTATACAAGTTTAAAGAATGTTTATTGCCAAACTTTGGTAAATATTTTATTCATACATTGCAAACATTCTATCATATAATGAACCTAATATCAGAATAGGATATGTCTTGCAATATCACAAAATGACTTTACCTTGACAAAGCATAGTTGCTTCAAAGACAAATTATGAATACAGAAAAAGTGCATAGAAAATCTTTGAAATTGTGGACTATAATATCAATGAATCAAATAAAGTCACTATGATTAATGTTGCCTGAATAAATATAAAAATGAATGATTACCCTCCACATATTTTAAAGTATTGTCTTTAGAATATAATTTTAAAAAGTTACATTCAATTTAAAGTAGTGTGAGTAGCTTGCTTTAAGGAGAGGAAATACAGAGTCAAAACTGAAAATTTCTTGATATATTGGGTCATAGCACATATGGTAAAAACTATCTGTAATATGCATTCACATATGGTGGGCCTTTGAATGGGAGCATTTCCTTTGAAAGGAAGGTCTCCTCTGAGTTAAAAGGAAGAGATCCTATACATTTCTTATTTGAAAAATGTCTATGTGTGAAATTTCAATGTATAATGTTTACCATACATTTACTTCTAAAGATTCCTATAGAAGCATGAACAGAAGGGAACAATATTCTTTAACCTGAGCTGTTAGTTCATAAATATGTTGTAAAAAGCAGAACAACAGATGATTCAGCATAATGTGTCAACATAATTTGAAAAAATAACCAAGATCCAAGAAATATAAAATATGTTATTTAATTTTTAATATTTAAAAATATGATATGCTTTCTATCTAAATATTGATTATAGACTATAGATATTGAAATTTTCAGGAAAGATTAAACTGGTTCACATATACATTTTATAAATTATTTAACTGTATTTATCATAGGACTTTAAAATATGTAATATCAAATAACATACATTGTTTTAAGTTATTTTTAATATTTAATTTTGATTTTGATTTTTGCTTAGGAAAATTTAGGACAAATTATTATTTATAAGAACTAAGGATAGGAGGACATGCATGCCTTGCATGTGGCCAATAAAGAACAGAATCCCATATGATCCTCCAAGTCTGCCAGAAATGACTTCTAAGAGCAGAGACAGAAGTAACCCCTAAGTGCCATAGAGTGTGAACCAAACCCCCCCAAAAATTAAAATAAAAAAATAAAAAAGAATGTATCATAATATGTCACATATACAATACACATTAGATATTAATGGAAATAATATGCAATGTATAATATAGAGTACTTTTCAAAATAAAACAATATGTTATCAGAAAAAAATTATATCAGTCATAAGTCATAAGTATAAACTAATTGATTTGTAAGATATCTAGTTTATATAACAAAAAAGTGAACATAGGTTTACGTACCTTAGCTTATTGTTTTTAGAGTAAGAGTTAGAATACAGTGCAATTAAGCATATACAGCTAAGGTTGTAAATTCGCATAAACTTAAAGTATCATTTTCTGGTGCATAAATGGGTTTTGATCAATCTTCTTGTTGATCAATCATGTTAATTAAACATGTAATTGACAATAAAACAAAAGCTCAGAACATGGGTGAGTAATTTGTTAAGGTTATTAATGATTTTTATAATTATGTTCAATAAAAATGCTATTAGAGGATATAAAAAATAAAACAATCATAAATTTGTTGATGAATTTATATTCCTATTTCAATGAAAATTAGTAAAATAATCAGCAGTCTCTAAGAAGCACATAGTGTTACTTTAATGGTCATAGCTACATTCTGCGATTTGGCTGTCAGTAAAATTGATTGCAAAATGAAATTTTCAGATGAGATTAAATAAAAGCATAAGACTTGGATCTGAAAATAATCCCAACTATTATCTGGTTTAATTTCTTCATTGTGCAGATACAAAGTGTAGACAAGAAAAAATGAGACACATATTCAAAGTGCTAAGATGGTCAGTGGCAAAATTAAGGCTAAGGAATTGTTTTTAGTAACCTGTCCGTTTTTTTTTTTTTTTCAATATGTTCCAGATACTGTTCTAAGTACAAGACAAATTAGTGCATGGAACCAAAAATCATGTCACTCAAACCTGCTTTTCAATTAGTGTTAATGCCCAGAGCAGTTTATTATTTTCAGAGCTCTGGAAGAGAAAAAAGATGATTAGCTGAGTTTAAGGATGTGTGTGTGTGAGTGAGTGAGTGAGTGAGTGTGTGTGTGTGTGTGTGTGTGTGTGTGTGTGTGTGTTTCTCATTCATCCTGAGAATAATGTGCTAATGATCATCAAAGCAAGAGAAAACTGGCAGGAGTCATTCAGTTTAAATTATGTATTAATCCTAGCTATATGTTTAACAATCTTCTAAGTTTAGTGCTCCTTACATTCAGAAAAATACTATTATGAGGCGAGTTTCTAATTTCCCTTTTGAATTCATTAAGTCTCATACAGTATAGGCGATAAGCCAGACACCATACTATATGCATGGTGAAACTTTAATGGGTTGAAAAATCAGCCAAGTGACTGCAAGAAACAGAAAACATCTGGTTCTTCCAGTAGAAATTCTGAAGCTCACCACAAAGAGTGGTGAACACTGTTAGAGAAATAACTACAATAACAACTACCATGACAGTGTTAAAGAATGAGAGAAGTAGAATGCCTATCACAAATACAGGCAGGGGTGGGAATAGGGGGTACTGCTGTTGGGACTATTGCACTGGTGAAGGGAGGTATTCTGTTTATGACTGAAACTCACTACAAACATGTTTGTAATCATAGTGCTTAAATAAAGATTTATTATAAAAATAAAAAGAAATTCCCAACTTTACGGGTTGATGCGTTGAAGCTGTTCTCATCAATCCTAAAGAGAAAAATTAACATACGAACCAACATAAAATGCTTCAGAACAAATAAACCTAGCTTTAAAGCCTTTCTGATTTGATTATTTTAAATCTCCTTAGTTCTAATACTGAAGTCATGCACCTTGGATTTTTCTCTGGATTGTTGAACTGAATCAGGTTTTCTATACTCCAGTGAGGAGACACCTGGATTATTTGATTTGATCATTGTTCTATGCTGACATTGTATGCCTATGCATACAATGAATACTAGCAGTAACTCCCCCTCCATTTTCTTACTTTAAAATATAAACAAAACAAAAAATTCTCACAATTTTTATTTATCTATTTCTGAGACTCACAGGGTGATGCACAGGGTCTACTCCGAGCTTTGTGCTCTGAAATTACTCCTGGTGGTGCACAGGGGCCATGTTGGATGCTGGATATTGAACCTGCATCAGCCATGTGCAAGGCAAGCACCCTATTTGTTCTTTTAATAAAAATCCCCAAATATAGGCATCAATGATTCATCATAATACTTGGTCTTTTAGAAATTAAAAAAAAATAAGGTCCTATAATTTTGGTATTGTTTTTTATTTATTTATTTGGTTTTTGGGTCACACCCGGCAGTGCTCAGGGGTTCCTCCTGGCTCTACAATCAGATTTCACTCCTGGCAGGCTCCGGGGATCATATAGGATGCTGGGATTTGAACCACCGTCCTTCTGCATGCAAGGCAAATGCCTTACCTCCTTGCTATCTCTCCAGCCCCCCTTATTTTTTATTATTTTTGATGAAATAAAAAATGTCTTATATACATTGTGTTGTAAATGTATATTTTATATTTTCTTTCTATCTTGAAATGCCTGAGATTAAACCCAGGTTGGCTGCTTGCAAGGCAAAGGCCCTACTACTTGTGCTATCACTCCGACCTCAATAATCTGGGTTTAAATTTACTTGCAAGTGCTTAGAATCCTAAAAGTCTTTTACCACATTGTAGATGAAACTTGTACTGTCAGATCCCAGATAAGTTTGTAACTGGGTGACTTAGCATGGGGCAGGTCACAGGGGACCAGGGCATAGGGATTCAAACCACCTGGGCCCTAATTTTGGGGAAATTACTTGATTTATTTTAGGTGAGATTTGAATACTTATAATGTGCTTAGGTAATCAGGAAGGGGAGGCATTTGTGCTCTCTGTGTGTTTAGCTTTACCATATAACATTACTTTTTGTTTGAGTGTTAGCATTTAATGTGTAAGCATTTGGGGAGTAATTGTTTTTGTAATTAAAAAAAAGTTTTCTTCTTACAGATTTATTTGCAAAGAGCAGAAAATAAAAGTACATAAAATTATCAAATCCAAGTAAATAATATTCTATATGAAACTAACATTTTATGCTCATTATGAAATATATTTATTATGAAATCATATATCCCATTTACACTATAAAGAAAATGAATTTTTTAAAAAGATAAAAAATAAAAAAGGAGAAAGATGATGAAATAAGGAAAAGAGGAAGGAAGGAAAGAAGGAAGGAAGGAGGGAAGGAAGGAAGGAAGGAGGGAAGGAAGGAAGGAGGGAGGGAGGGAGGGAGGAAGGAAAGAAGGAAGGATTGAAGGAAGGAAGACGTAGAAGGGGAAGGGAGGGAGGGAGGAAAGGAAGAAGGGAAGAAAGGTGCAGGGAGTAAGAAAGAAAGGGAAGAGGGAGAAAGGGGAAAGGGAGGAGGAGAGAGAAAGAAGGAAGTGAGGAAGGGAGGAAGAGAGGAAGGAAGAAAAAGAGAAGCAATAAATTTATTCTTTTTCCTTGCTCTTTTGAATATATTATAATAGAATGATATCAATCTACTAGGTACATTTATATGATTGATTGCACATAACCATTCAAATTAACATGTATTATATGATCTCAGATTCGATAAACACATATTTATTTAAATGTCTTCACATTTGTATTGTATTGAGCATTCAAATGCATCCCAAACAGTCTCAGAGGTGACTCACTGATGCATTGTTAAAAAGTGAACATGATGTTTGTTAATACTTATCTGTTAGCTTTGCAGACTGCATATTTATCCGATACTCCTAGAAAAACATTACATCAAAACTAGACTAGGTATAATTTTAGAGAGAAAGCATAATGGATGTCTCAATGGAACTATGCTTGGAACACTGTATATTGCATACTATATGTAGTAATTATCATTTATTTCTGATTTATCTAAAATCAAATTTATAAAATCTTCTTAGAGGAATCTAACTATTTTAAAAATGAGTCATCATTTGCAAAAACTTATTTCCTCAAAACCTGCAAAACAAGTTTATTTAAATGCTACGTTGATGTTTCCACTTGCTTCTTGTAAATCAATCCACACAGTACAAAAAAGTAAATATTAGTTAGCCACAACGTAAATGTATGAAAATGAAGAATCTTATATATTTTATAATCTTTCCTTAACGCTATATAATGTGGTTTGGATTATTCCATCACAATTTCCAACCTTTCAGAAAAAACCAGTTTACTTAAAAGATATGGCATAGTTTTACTTCTAATATTGGGACTTCTAGTAAGATTTTCTATTCTCTAAGGAGGCTGTAGCAAACTATATTGTGAAAAACATGTTTTCCATAAACTTCTTCACTTCTTGGTGACTTTCAATTTACATACTGGAGATTGAAGCATTAATATATCGGTGAAAGGATTGGGGGCTCAGATATCCAGTGGTAAAAGTAGGAATACCTCCCAAAATGTGTAGCTTATCATCATTCACCTTTTTATTTAAAGGTTTTGCAAGTCTATCAAGTTTATTTGTTAGATGAGCTCAGAAATCGCTCCTGGCTTGGGGGAACATATGGGATGTCAGGAATTGAACCCAGGTCCGTCCTGGGTCAGCCATGTGCAAGGCAAATGCCCTAACGCTATGCTATCTCTCTGGTCCCTCTCACTTTCACTTTTATTTATTTATTTATTTTTTAAGTTAAAGAAATCAATCTACAATTTTTTTTTTTGGTTTTTGGGCCACACCCGGTAACGCTCAGGGGTTACTCCTGGCTATGTGCTCAGAAGTTGCTCCTGGCTTGGGGGACCATATGGGACACCGGGGGATCGAACCGCGGTCCGTCCAAGGCTAAACCTACAATTTTTACATCTCGTGATTCTTACGAAAAAAATGTAACAAGTAAAACCAATATTGAAGCCCCAATTGCATATTATCATATCAGTACATTCTATATTGACTGTAGAAAGAAATAAGATAGCAATTTGCATAGAGAAAAGGTTCAGGAGTTCCAACACATAGGCCTTCCACTCTTAAGTACCGGGAAGCTCAGTGGAAGTCCAAAAACACAAGAGAGCATTTTTCCTCAGACCAAAGGTGAATCTTTTCCGCCTTTTTGGATGAGGAATAGACCTTTCTAAAGCCAGAAAAAATGATGCTTCTTTCTAAAGCTCTTCTCAGATGAACTCATTCTGGTATTCGCTTTGCAGACAAATTCATTATTTCTCTTGCAGGAAGGGGAAGCATTTGGTCTTATTTTTGTGTAGAGAGATTGCCAAACACTAGAGGTTAAACTTCAATTTTCAGAGTTGTCATCTCTCAAAGAGAACCTTCAGAACCTCAGTCCCTTAGCAGCACTTTCTCCCTCCACAATTATCATGGTTTGATTCATAAGTTTGTAAAGTTTTTTTTTTTATAAATTTTTTATTTAAGCACCATGATTACAAGCATGAATGTAGTTGAGTTTCAGTCATAAACAGAACACCCCCCTTCTCCAGTGCAACATTCTTTGGTGGTGGGAATGTCTCTCCTACTTTAAACAATGTGGCTTGCAATATTTTTACTGAGGGGTAGCATGCCCATCACTTTAACTCTTTTCAGCACAAAATTCTTGTCTAATAATTTCTGGTATATTTTCATAGTGGTTCCTTCTTTGCCCTAACTGCAAAGTCCTGCTATTTTGGGAAGCTTCATACTATGAATCGGTTCTCCTGCCACTAGTCTCTGTTGACTCTGGATATAATGACCATACTATATTTTTGTTTTTATATCCCACAAATTAGTGCAATCATTCTATCTATGTCTATCCCTCTTACTCTGACTCATTTTACTCAACACAATATTCTTACTATTCATTCTTTTGTGTTGCTAATTGTGTTTTTGAACCATGACTGGCATTATCACTAGTTATTCCTGGTGCTATGTTCAGAATTTACTCCTGGAAGGCTCAAGGACCCTTATTGGATGAGAGAAATAAAAACTGGGTCAGCTGAATGAAAGGCAAATTCCTACCCAATGTGCTACTACTCTGGCTCCCAGACTAACCATTCATTTAAAAGCGATTTTTATGACTTAATTTTTCCTAACAGCTGTGTAGTATTCTATTGTGTAGATGCAGGTCTGTTTTTTTTATTCATTCATCTGTTCTTAGGAACTTGGTGTTTTTCAGATTCTAGCCATTGTGAATAGTACTGCAATGAGCTCAAAGATGCAGAGGGCTTTTCTACATTGCTTTTGTGCTCCTAGAGTATATTTCTCAGAGAGGTACTGCTGAGTGTTATGGAAGCTAAATTTCTACTTTTTTGAAGAATATCCATATTATTTTCCTAATAGGCTGGACCAGTTAACATTCCCCCAGGCAGTGAATGAGAATGTTTCTCCCCTCATTCCTCCAGCATTGGTTGTTTTACTCTTTGAGGTGTGCCAGTCTCTGTGTTGCCAGATGATATCACATTGCTGTTTTCATTTGCCTACCCCTGATAATTAATAATGTGGAGCATTTTATCATGTGCCTTTTGGCCATCGGAATTTCTTCTTTGAGGAGCTGTTTATTTCAATCATTTTTGAATGTCTTTACATGTTATTTTCTTTCTAAGCTCAATCAGTGTCTTGTATATCATAAATATTAACCTTCAATTAGATGTGTATTGGCTAGTTTCTCCCAAATAGAAGAGATTCTTTATATCCGAGTCACTGTTTCTAATTCACTTTTAATTTCAGTTCATCATGGTCTGAAAAAATAGTTGATAAAATTTGTGTCCTCTTGATTTTACGGGAATACATTTTAAAGCCCAGCATGTGGTCTATCATTGATAATGTTATATTCACACTGAATATAAAGGTTTATTCAGCTTTGGGTGGCATATATATTCTATATACATCTACTAAGGCTCTTTCTTCTATTCTTTCTTAAATGCCTGCATATACAGCCTGGTTGATCTAACAAGATATGACAGAGTGGTATTGAAATCTTACACTAGTACTATGATGTTATTGATGTCTTTCTTTTTTCTGGGGAGGGGGGGATACACCTATTTGATGCTCAGGGATTACTCCTGGCTAAGCGCTCAGAAACTGCCCCTGCCTTGGGGGGACCATATGGGATGCCGGGGGATTGAACTGCAGTCCTTCCTTGGCTAGCACCTTACCTCTAGAGCCATGTCACTGGCCCCTGATGTCTTTTTTTAAATCTATTAGCAGTTGTTTTAATTATTTTGCTAGCCTTTTGTGGTTAAATATATGTTTAAGAATGTGAATACTTCTTGATGTATATATCCTGGATTATTAAGTAATGGATTCTATATCTTAAAACCTTTTATGCCAGAATTCTTTGTTGTCTGAAATTAGTATGATTACCCCAACCTTTTATTTTCCTCAACCCTCTGCCACCCCAATCTTTCTAAAGGAGTTGTTTGAAGGATTGTCTTCTAACATTTGAATTTGAGTCTGTATTTGCTTTACCTATTCAAATGTGTTTCTTGCAGGCAGCAAAATGTTGCATTCAATATTTTGATCTCTTTTGTCACTCTGTGTTTTACTGGGTTCATTTAATTTGTTAATTTTAAGAGATATGTTTGATAACTGTCATTGGATCTTTTTCCATAATTTTCTTTTAGGATGGTTTTGAATTTGTGAAGTTTTTGAGCTTTTATTTATCCATCAAGTTTTGGGTCCTTCCTTCAAACCTGAATAAAAATCTGGCTCGATGAAGTACTCTTGGCAAAGTGCATATTTCATTGAGGGTTTTTTTTTCACCACTGCCTTCAGGCTAGGAGTGTTTCTTTTGATAAAACTTATGTACATCTTAAATTTTCTCCTTTATATGTAATTTTCCTATTGAAATTTCTGCCTTGAATATTCTATCTCAATCTTTGGTTGTTAAATCCACTTAAAAGGCCTGACTCTGGAATGGGGTCCTGGGACTCGAGATCCTTCGATCGCAGGAAGGGGTCCCCAGAGGTCGGGGGTACTAGGGGTCCCAGGAAGAAAAACACCCTCCGCCGCAGAATGAGTAACCACAAACCTTGAGGATGCAATCACATGCAAGTTTTTTTCTTTCCCGAATTCTGGGATGTCATCACAGGCCAGGAATTCGGTCTGCAGTGAGACCACCCCCAGCATCCAGATTTACAAACATTTAAGGGAATTCATATGATAATGAGCATACAGGTCAAAGCATTTCAAAGGTTTATACAGTTTGAATCATCCAATAATTTTTTAGAGAAAAGATGCTATTTTCTCTCTGTTTAGCCCCTTCATGACATCATTTACCCGCAACAACTAGACTGCTGGCATGCAGAGATACAGGTTGAACCCTTCAGGTGGTCTTCTAATCTATAGGGTGTAGAACCCCTTCTCTTGACAGCTTAGTGACCAGAGTGATTAGGGGAAGGGAACCTTGTTTATTATATCATACTTCAAGCAAGCCAGTGACAGAAGCAAGAATAGCATTAAATTAGATTTTACCATTATTCTATACCTATGTGTTATTCTATATATACCTCTGTCTATTCTATCTATATGTTATTATCCTTCTTTTTAGTGACTGGGTGCAATTATTCCTCCATAATCTTTAAGGGCCATCTGTCATCTGTGGGGGCCATATTGGAATGCAATATGGTCAGTTTCAACCTCCCCCTGTCCCTCCAAGATATCTCTAGTATGGAATGCCAGATGTCCTTGAATTGAAATGTTCTTATATGATCTACAGCTTGGTTACAGGAATCAATTAAGGTTAGCCTGGTTCCAATAATCAGCTGTCTCTTTGGGCCTAGTCTTTCTTATTTTGAAGTTGCAGCCTGTGACTAAATGTGCAATCCCATCTACTACTAAGTAATTACTATTCCTATTAAAAACTATTTTGAGAAACATTATAAAATTACTTATGAACATACTATATCAAAAATATCCATTCCAACATGGTTTTCATCATTGTGACTAATATGTGCATTGGGGAAGCTTTTATTTGGGTCTCTTTCAGTTGGTATTCTTCAGGTGTCCAAATATATGTGTAAGCATTCTTTAGTTCTGGAAATTCCCAGTGATGATGTGTTTGACAATTCCTTCTTCATAAATGTTATTTTCCTGGCGATCTGGACTCCATGCTTCTGTTCATTCATTTTAAGGCTGTTTTCCAACTTGTTTTGTGGAATAGAGTTGTTATGTAGCTCATCTTCCAATTTGCTGATTCTTTCCTCAGTAGCTCTTAATGTGCAAGGGAGGTTTCCCAATGAGTTTTTATTTTAACTACCAAGATTTTCAATCTCATCTTTCTGTTTAAAGTTTCCTCATATCCTCTTGAGTTCTATTGGCTGTTCATTTCATATTTTTTGAGTTCCTTGAACATGATTAATATTCCCTCTCTAATTTTTAATCAGAGAGGCTATATATGTGGCTGGTGTTAGTTGGCTCATCAGAATTATCATCTTTAGGGCCAGAAAGAGAGATAGCACAGTGGTAAGGCCTTTGCCTTTCACCCAGCTAATCCAGGATGGATGGTGATTCCAATCCCAGCATCCTATATGGTCCCCTAAGTGCAGAAACAGGAGTAACTTTTGAGCACTACCAGGTATGATCCCATTCCCCACCCCCCAAATAATTACCATCTTCATTACTAAAGTGTAGTGGGTTTCTGCTTTGCATTTACATTGTGACATTTGTTGTGTGGTGATGATTTTTATATATTGTGATGTAACTCCTTGACTAGATAAAATGTACAGCCAAGGAGCAAAACCAAAGCAGCCATGGTCTTGTCTGACTGATCTAATCTTTGTTAACAATGATTTTTTTTTCAGTCAAAACACTGCCCATAGCCCACAGCCAATGACTTTGTTGCTGGTTATCAATCTTATCATTCTCCCAGTCACATTGCCTGTATGAAGTAAATTAAGTTCAAAGTGACATGATATATATTTATTTTATTTTTTATTTTAAGTATTTTATTTAAACACCTTGATTACAAACATGATTGTGTTTGGGTTTCAGTCATGTAAAGAACACCACCCATCACCATTGCAAAATTCCCATCACCAGTGTCCAAATATCCCTCCTCCCACCCTACCCCTGCCTGTACTCTGGAAAGGCTTTCTACTTACCTCATATATTCTCATTGTTAGAATAGTAAACAATGTAGTTATTTATCTAACTAAACTCATCACTCTTTGTGGTGAGCTTCCTGAGGTGAGCTGGAACTTCCAGCTCTTTTCTCTTTTGTGTCTGAAAATTATTATTGCAAGAATGTCTTTCATTTTTCTTAAAACCCATAGATGATTGAGACCATTCTGCATCTTTCTCTCTCTCTCTCTCTCTCTCTCTCTCTCTCTCTCTCTCTCTCTCTCTGACTTATTTCACTCAGCATAATAGATTCCATGTACATCCATATATAGGAAATTTTATGACTTCATCTCTCCTGACAGCTGTATAATATTCCATTGTGTATATGTACCACAGTTTCTTTAGCTATTCATCTGTTGAAGGGTATCTTGGTTGATTCCAGAGTCTTGCTATGGTAAATAGTGCTACAATGAATATAGGTGTAAGGAAGGTTTTTTTTGCATTCCGAGGATATATTCCTTGTGTTCCGAGGGTATATTCCTAGGAGTGTATAGCTGGATCATATAGGAGCTCGATTTCCAGTTTTTGGAGGAATCTCCATATCACTTTTCATAAAGGTTGGAATAGATGGCATTCCCACCAGAAGTGGATAAGAGTTCCTTTCTCTCCACATTCAAGCCAACACTGCTTGTTCTTATTCTTTGTGATGTGTGCCAATCTCTGTGGTGTGAGGTGGTACCTAATAGTTGTTTTGATTTGCATCTCCCTGATGATTAGTGATGTGGAACATTTTTTCATGTGCCTTTTGGTCATTTGTATGTCTTCTTTGTCAAA
This sequence comes from Suncus etruscus, assembly GCF_024139225.1. Lineage (NCBI taxonomy): Eukaryota > Metazoa > Chordata > Mammalia > Eulipotyphla > Soricidae > Suncus > Suncus etruscus. The sequence goes on along the minus strand of NC_064849.1, from coordinate 160,751,343 downwards.
GTGTCTGTCCATTTTTTCTTCCCATTTTTTGATGGGATTAGATGTTTTTTTTTCTTGTAAATTTCTGTCAGTGCCTTGTATATTTTGGAGATTAGCTCCTTATCTGATGGGTATTGGGTGAGTAGTTTCTCCCACTCAGTGGGGGCTCTTGTATCCTGGGCACTATTTTCTTTGATGTGCAGAAGCTTCTCAGCTTAATATATTCCCATCTGTAAATCTCTGCTTTCACTTGTTTGAAGAGTGCAGTTTCCTCCTTGAAGATGCCTTTAGTCTCAATGTCCTGGAGTGTTTTGCCTACATCCTGTTCTCTATATCTTATGGTATCGTGTCTGATATCGAGGTTTTTAATCCATTTGGATTTTACTTTCGTACATGATGTTAGTTGGGGATCTAAGTTCAAATTTTTGCAAGTGGCTAGCCAGGTGTGCCAACACCAGTTGTTGAAAAAGCTTTCTTTGCTCCATTTAGGATTTCTTGCTCCTTTATCAAAAATTAGGTGATTGTATGCCTTGGGAACATACTCTGAGTATTCAAGTCTATTCCACTGATATGAGAGCATGTCTTAATTTCAATACCATGCTGTTTGGATAACTATCACTTTGTAGTAAAGTTTAAAGTTGGGAAAAGTAATTCCTCCCATATTCTTTTCCCAATGATTCCTTTAGCTATTTGAGGGTGTTTATTGTTCCAAATGAATTTCAAAAGTGATTGATCTACTTCTTTGAAGAATGTCATGGGTATCTTTAGAGGGATTGCATTAAATCTGTACAATGCTTTGGAGAGTATTGCCATTTTAATGATGTTAATCTTGCCAATCCATGAGCAGGGTATGTGTTTACATTTCCGCATGTCCTCTCTTATTTCTTGAAGCAGAGTTTTATAGTTTTCTTTGTATAGGTCCTTCACATCTTTAGTCAAGTTGATTCCAAGATATTTGAGTTTGTGTGGCATGACATGATATATTTTTAAAAAGTATTTTACTTTCAATATGTAATACCTAGATTTACAACCTTTTTTTTAGGTTATTCCTCTATACCTAGCAATGTTCAAGGGTCATCATTAGATTTAGGCTCAGAAGTTACACCTGACAGAGGGAGAATTGAGTGATAGATGAAAGTAGGTTTAAATCAATCTACTTGATCTATTTTTACATGTCAAAGGGATAAGTGAAAGGGAAATAGGAAGCTGTGAATGCCTTTGTTTTGGGTAAAGGCAAGGTGTTCCAATTGCCTTTGTTTTGGATAAAAGCAGGATATTCCAACAATTATCTTTTCCCTGGTGGGTAAGGGATGAAGTGGGCCAAAGCCTAAGGCAAGTGGTCGGCAACCTGTGGCTCGCGAGCCACATGTGGCTCTTTACACTTTTTTTTTTTTTTTTGGTTTTTGGGCCACACCCGTTTGACGCTCAAGGGTTACTCCTGGCTATGTGCTCAGAAATCGCCCCTGGCTTGGGGGGACCATATGGGACGCCGGGGGATTGAACCGCGGTCCTTCCTTGGCTAGCGCTTGCAAGGCAGACACCTTACCTCCAGCGCCACCTACCCGGCCCCGACTCTTTACACTTTTAATTTGGCTCTTCTGTGTGCTGGACAGCCGCTCCAGGAGTCAGGACTTTGCTCCTAGCCTCTGTCAGTGCGCGCACTGTGTGTAGCCCCAGCCGGCTCCAAAATTGTAATATGATACCCAGTATCAACCCTAAACAAAGTTTTTCCCCCAACTGTCTTCCTTTCTTAAACCTCTTCCTTTGATATGTAAAAGTCCACCGAATATGTATTTCTTCTCTCTCTCTCTCTCTCTCTCTCTCTCTCTCTCTCTCTCTCTCTCTCTCTCTCTCTCTTTCTCTCTCTCTGTCTCTCTCTGTCTCTCTCTCTTTGTCTCTCTCTTTCTCTCCTCTCTCTCTCTATCTCTCTCTCTCTCTGTCTCTCTCTCTCTTGACCTGAAGCCTCCTGGTATTGGGAATTGGTTTTAATAAAGAAAGAAGTGTTCTAGTTTTTTGGGCTCCAGACAGAGAGTACAAGGTAAAAGGCCACGGACTCCATTATCACCCTTTCCTTGGCTAGCTTGGTTTATTATTTCTTTCCTGCTTCTTCAGACTAGGTTGGGTGGGATTTAGAAATACAGTTTGCACAAGAGTGGGCATCTTCCAAGAAGAAATTCTCAACCCAGAACTATGTCTGCCAAATACACAAGCTTAGCTACCCATTCCTTGTCCAACTGGGGCTGCACAATGTCAGAGTTCTGCTCTCACAGGAACTGCACTACTTCTTCCCTCTTGCCAACAAGGCAAGAGAGCACCCATTCCCTGAACAGCCAATTTACTTCTTCATGGAGAAGATGGTAGTAGTGGGCATCCATTCTTTCACCCAGGGTGGTGAATAGCCTGGATTTGGTCACAATTGTGAATTTCACAAATTATCTTTACTGTGTCATCTGTCACAGAGTTTAGTTCAGCAGTGAGTTTTTTTGAATCCAGTCTATCAAACAATGAGTAGATACATTGTACAGGTATGCAACTTCTGTTTCTTGTGACTACACAAAAACACTGAGCCATGCACAGTGCATCATCTGTACATACATCAACACATCAGATTATTATTCTGAATGAAATGAGTCAGAAGGAGAGGTGTAGACAGAGAATAATCATTTGTGGCATATAAGAATAATAAATGGCAATATGGTAATAATATCTAGAGAAAATAGGGATGAGGGACAGGAAGACTAGTCCATGGTAGGAAGCTTGCCATAAAAAGTGGTGAGTTCAGTTAGAATAGAGAAAGGTACATATGACATTAATAGTTGAAACATATCACTCTGGACAAGAACTGGATGCTGAAAATGGATAAGTGACATGCATGGTACCCTTTACTTAACAATATTGCAAACCTGACTTACTCAAACTATCCAAGGAAATGCAAGGCCAATGTTCACGTTAGTGTTTGTGACTTTGTCAGTCATTGTCAGGATGTAATTTTCTCTACATTGTAAGGTAAATTTTATGAAATTTAACGTTTTCAATAAATAATATTGTCTAACCTTTTTGTTTTATTAGTTGTGTTCTTTGAATCCTTCTGACCTATGTGTATACTTGCATGCAGAATATTCTCAATAAAAACTTATTGAAACTAAAAACAGTGTACCATCCTATGTATTTTCGGTTTTAAAAATGTGGCTCTCTGGGCCGGAGAGATAGCATGGAGGTAAGGTGTTTACCTCTCATGCAGAAGGTCAGTGGTTTGAATCCCGGCATCCCATATGGTCCCCTGAGCCTGCTAGGAGCGATTTCTGAGCATAGAGCCCTGAGCGCTGCCAAAAACAAACAAACAAAAAATGTGGCTCTCAAAATAAATTTCAAAAGTGGTTTTGGCGAGATTTGGCTCAGTTGAAAAAAAAAAAGGTTGCTGACCAGTGGCTTAAGGTGTTCAATAGCTGTTCCTTGTTTGGTGATCAGGGTTTGATTCCCTGGAACCAGGGCTGGTTGGTGCCAGGCAAACAATTTAACTCTGGTATTTCTCTTTAGCCTGAGTTAGATTATCTTGACATATACTTTATTTCTGATCTTTCATCTTTTAGTAAAGTTGTAACAGTAGTAAACAGACCTCCAATTCATCAGACATGACATTCATAATTCATAGGTGTGGCTAAACACATTAAGCACGCAGCACGCTTTCCCTAATCCCCTATAATCCATTTTCCCTAGGGTTAAGCACAGTAAGTACACACCTTTATTTGTTTGCCTTTTTCTGGGTCAGTCATTGCAAGGCAATTGCCCTACCTGATTTGCTAATGCTCTGGCTCCACACATCGTTTTAATCCCCTTTCACTCTTTACCTGATTGGATGGCACAGAGTTCACACCCTACTTTCCACTAATATAGATAGTCCTTTCCTACCTAAAAATAAATTATTTCCCCAAGTGGCTAGTGGATGTTTCTTTTTGTTGTTGTTTTTGTGCGACACCAAAACTGCTCCGGGGTTGCTCCTTGCTCTGCACTGAGTCAACTCCCAGCAGGCTCGGGAGACCATTTGGGATGCCAGGGATCAAACCAGGCCAGTAGTGAGTAAAGCAACCTATGTTCTGTGCTGTAGTGGTAGCCTCACGCCCAAATTCCGAGGGATTCTAGATGCAGTGCAGACACAGGAAATAATCCACACAAGATTAGGGAGATAAAACAGGTTCAGTAATTTCCTTCACAAGGCATATGCTAGCAGGCAACAGATGCCAGAAGGGAGACAAGCTAGCTGTTAGATAGAAGCCTAAAGAAGTCTTTCTGACCTGAGGTCTTTATTGGGAAGAGTAGGACAAGCACAAGCAAAGAATTACCCTGAATAGTGTAATAACTGGCTACTCCAACATTGTGCTATCACTCTGAGATTTGATGTTTTTGTTTGTTTGTTTGTTTGTTTTACATTTGGCATTTGTAATTCCAGCGTTATATATTTTTTATTTGTATGGGACCTCATTCTATGTAGATTTCTCCTTCTAATACCTTCATTCAGTATGATACATTATAGGTCCATCCATATAGCAACACATTTCATGATCTTATCTTTTACTTATGGTGAAATAGTATTACATTGTGTATATGTGTCATAGTTGTATTTATTTATTACTTTATTTAAACATCATGGTTACAAGGTTGTTTTATATTAGAGTTGGTTTCTTTTTGTTCATGATTGATTTTCAGGAATACAATGTTTAACACCCTTCACCAGTGCACATTTCCACCACTAATGTCTCCCCTTCCCCTCTTGCCCTCCCCCATCTGAGTCACTTTCGTAATTAATTTTTATTTTGGAGCTCTATCTGGCTATTTTCAGGACTTCTTTTTTCTGGGTCAGTGCTCAGGGATCATTCCTGGTAGTATTGGGGACCCTATATAATGCTTGGGATTGAACAGGATTGGTCACATGCTTGCCTAGTATGCAGCCAATACTAATTTGAATTCTAGCACCTCTATATTATGGTTGCCCAAATACACCAGAAGTGATCTCAGAATACAGAGACAGGAATAAACCCAGTGCACAGCCATGCCTAGTCTCAAAATAAAACATACACCACTTATTTTGTATTTAAATACTAGATATTTATTATATATTAAATACATTTAAACATACATTGTATTTAACTAACTTTCATTAATAAATAATACTATGCTTTCAAATTCACAAGGCTGAATATCTAATGAAAGAGCTGGTTGATATACTACAATATTTTAAGATACTACTCTATTTTTCACAAAAAAAAATACTGAGGCAGAATGAGACAAGAAGTCAAATTACTAACATTATTGCTATTTCAGTTCCATCGTAACTAATGTACTTACATGATAAATTAAACAAGGTTTTGTTTCTTAACTTTATTCATTTCAAAATACAAGTTATTTCTGGGGAATTTACAAGCAAATATAGAAGTCTATCTAATTTTCTACTTTAGCAACTACTTTGATTTTGGGGAGGGGCACACTCCACAGTCCTCAGGAGTCACTCTGGCTCTGCACTCAGAAAACATGCCTGTTAGGCTCAGGAGACCATGTTCTGTGCCAGGAGTCAAACTCAGATTGGTTGCTTACAAGTGCCTTATGAGCTATAGTATTGATCCAGCCTCTACTTTTAAATTTTAATATTAATGTGACTTTTGACTACAAATTCTAAATAGCTAGCACACAATTTCCATTCAGATGGCATACAAGGTTAGGCACTTGCTTTTCAAGCATAAACAGGTACAACACCTTGTATTTCATATGGCTCCTTGAACACCCCTAGCAGTAAAACTTGAGTATAGTGCCAGAAATATTCCTGAGCATGCACAGGAATATATACATAGATAAACATATATAAAACATAGATAAAATGGTATCCATAGATAAAACATATTATTTTCAAATTTATGCTTTAAATGAACTCAATATGTTACTATAATTAGTCACTATTATTTTAATTGTTCTTATTAGCAAGAAATTTTAATTTTAAATTTTAATCTAAGTCAAACTGACGTATTGACTCTTACTATGTAAAGGAGTCAAAAGTTTAAAAATCAAAGTGCCATGCATTCTTAGAAAACGTCATTCTTTATTTTTACTTTTTAATATTTTAACATATTTGTATATTTATATAGTACTTGTGTTTTATCAACCTATTAAAATATTGTATCATTATTATATTGCATGACCTTTTATTTTTGTTTTTGTTTTGAAGTCATTTCTGATAGTGCTCAGGGTTTACTCATAGTTCTGCACTAAAGGAATCAATTATGTAGGTGTTCAGGGGACCACATATGTTGCCAGAGGTAAAATCCAGGTAGACTATAAGGAAGGCACACATATTACTCATTATACTATCAATCTGGCCATGCCTAAACATTATTTTAATACATAATCTTAATTTATTATTATAAAAATTGAATTATATATTTGCTAGTATTTTTATCTTTTTTCTAGACTTGCTACTGCTTAATCGATATTGATATTGTTTTTTTTTCTCTTTACTTTATCAAAAAAGTGAGTGACAGCACCAGATTAACATCCTGCATCGTCGAAATCTTTACCTGTTTTTCAAGCAGGCAATTGGTGATCCCATGGCCACAACCAATGACAGACAAAACAGATACTGTTATTATCATCAAGGAAGAATAAGAACAGTGTTGTTTTCGTTTTGTCAGATTTTGAGGCCACACCTAGCTGTTCCTCCAGGGTTAAGCCTGGCTCTGCACTCAGAAAATGCTCCTGGCAGGCTAGGGGGACAATATTGGATGCAGGGAATTGAACCTGATCCATTCTGAATAGGCCTTATGCAAAGCAAATACTTTACCACTGTGCTATTGCTCCAGATCCTATAAAGAGTTTTTATAGTTTTATTATACCTAATTTTATCCTCAGTACTTCTGAGATCACCAAATTATGAGACTTCACTGTGAATCATTCCTCAAGTTTCATTTCTGCCCAATTAGTTTCTTCTTATTTTCACTTTTTCCTTTAATTAACAATTCCCCAGACTGTATTAAGAATATAATGAACCTTACTTTATTAGTGAGTAAACCATAAAACTTAAAATCAATCATGGGATATATGTAAGTACACTTACACACATACAGACCACACACTCATAGCTTCTGTCGTTTTGAGTCTTAACACAGCTGTGCACAAGGATCACTTCTGGAAAGGCTTTTGGGGAAGGGGTCCATATTGGGTGTCCAAGGATCTAACCTGGTTGAATGTAAGGCAAGAGCTTAGTCCTACACTATACACTTTAATGATTCTTTATCCTTCTTAGAAACCTGTTGTATTTAAATGCAAGAAAATATAATCAAGCTAACCATCACAAAAAATTACCTTGAAACATTAGAAGAATAGGCCATGTATTTATCTGTATGTGTTTGCTTTATGGTCTGAGAATAATTATTTAGATATGAATACTTGAGGTTTATCTTCCTATCTTCCTATCTATTTTCTTATGTTGAAAATAATATTATACTTAGTGGGTTTTTTGATTTTGCATTGACTTATCATTTGATCATTACACTTATCTCCTTTTGTCCTTTGTTGTTTCAAATCCCATTTATATTTTTTGTTTCTATTACTACATCACCATTTATTTCCTTGCACAAGGTTTAATGTTCTTGTTATTTCTTTTTATGTAGGATTCTTTGCACATGCCTCTGATATTCAATAAAACAAGGTCACTTTAGATATTTAATATATAGATGTGTATTAATTGTGCTTTAATTTCTTTATTTATACACTATGTTTACAAGGTTGTTGTGATTGACTTTAATCATAAAAATGTACAATAAACTTTATCAGTGCACATTTCTGGCCACCAAAGTCACCTGTTACCCTCCTGTAACAGACATGTCTGGGGCAGACATTTTACATCACTCTCTCTTTCTGTTTCTTTTCCTTCTAGACACTGGGTTTACAATTGTTACTGAAGGGGTGCCATCTATATAACTTAATCACCTTTTAGCACCCAGTTCTTGTCCAGACTAATCAGTCCCAACTATCACTATTTTTGAGCTTCACTCCTTAATTTTTTGCAGCAAGTTTCCACCAAGAATTGACTACTTTTGGCTCTCCTCTCTATTTTCTTGGGATATCGTAATCAGACTATCTTTTTATATGTATCAAAATGAGTGAGATTATTCTAAATCTATCCTTCTCCCTCTGATTCATTTCTCTTAGCTTAATATTGTCCATATCCATTCATGTATAAGAATATTTCATCATCTTATTTTTTGCTGACAACTGTGTAGTGAGTTACCACAGTTTCTTTTTCCACTCATCTGTTCTTGAGCACTAGGGTTGGTTTTTGTGGTTTTGGCTATTGTGAATAGTGACACAACAAAAAATGGGAGTGCAGAGGGCTCTTCTGCATTGTGAGTTTGGGTTCCTATGGAATATATTTAAAAATAGTATTACTGGATCAAATGGAATCTCAAATTCTAGTTTTTATTTTGTTTTGTTCTGAGAAATATCCATATTATTTTCCAAAGAGTCTGGACCAGTTGATAGCAAGAACAACAGCTGTAGCAATGGAAAACTGGCTGTTGTCTAGATTGATTCGAAGATTCCATTGTTTCCCTATGTCAAAGTTCTACAAGAACTGTATTGTAGAGGCAGCAGGATTAAATCAATGTTTTCTTATAGAGCAGATCTGATGGTTGTAAATTCTATTAATTTTGTTTTTTTAAAGAAAACATTATTTTTACCATAACACTTTAATTGTAATTTTCAGGGCAAATCATCTTTTTCTGGCAGTTTTGCTTTTTATTTGTGTCAATGTCATTTCATAAGTCAATAGCACGTTGTGGAGACATCTGATGATAGCATGAGATAAGAATCTTTGTACTTTTTTCTTTTCCCTGGAATATAAGTTTTCAACTTGTTTTCTATATCATTTACTTTACTCATTTCATTAGTCTTAATTCAGTGGAATCTAGGACACTCCCAACCATCCTTTATCTTATACTGTATATGTGATGTTTGGGCCCTCTGAAGCAAAACCCAGATATATTGGTGCTTGTGGGCAATGCTTGGATCTACCATATACATATGGTATAAATATGCATATATATTTATACATATTAAATTTTTGTTATCACTTCTAATTCTGTGATGTTCTTTTATTTGTTCATGGGTTTATGTTTTAGGGAACCACACAAGATAATGCTCAGGGATTATTGCTACTGCTGTTTATGCAAACAAAGGGGTGCCAAGTAGAAGCACAAAGAGAGGCAAATACCTTAATTCCTATATTACATTTCCCACTCCCAATTCTATAATTTTAAGTTTTCTCTCTAAAGACTTTCATTTTCTTTGAGGACTCTATCTTATTTTAAAATAGCATTTTAAATGAATTTCCCCCTTAATCAAGTGTATTAGCCTCTTTTGTTTCTCTGGCAGTGATTCTGTAGCTCTAATATTGATATTAACTTTTGATTTTATCACCTTATAAAAGAAGGGTAAAAAAGTGGCCAGGAAGTGAGGAAAAAAATCAATCTTGTAGTGTTGCCATTGTGTGTGGTGTGTATCTTAACCCAGTGACAGACAAGTGATTTGTTAGACTTCATTGCCTCTTCACCTTTAAGGTCTTGATTTTTCCTTTTATTCAACAGCATGAGCATGTGTCTCACTTGTGTCTTTCACACAGTCATGGCTATGAGAATCTAAGTTGGTCTTTTGTAACATGTAGTTTATTTCTGTTTATACTAGAGTGGAGAGCTTTGCTTGTCAGCATGTATTTCATTATTTTTCTAGAAATTTTCTTGAGCCTTTATTTCTCAGTAACTTTTTAACTGGATCATCAGACACTAGTATAACTAGCATAAAAAAGAAATCAATTCTGCAACTTGGGTGATATCTTTATTTTTCATAAATTGTGCTCCGATTATTTGCTTTCATTTTTCCTCCAATAAACCTCTACACTATCTTGTGTGAGTCAAGGATAAAATACTCTGCTTATCTTGTCCTTAAGATAAAATTAAAATCTATTATAATCATAGTATGCTTAAAATTTTTAATATTAATTTAATTCTGATTATAGTCATAAGAACTACTTTTCTTTAATACTGGCATCCTGGTTATTGAATAAGTACTTTTATAAAATCTGATTTATTTAGTGAATTTCTACAATTCTACATGTGATTCTCAATTTTAGCTAAATTTTTAATGGTTCATTTTTATAACCATTACAACTATTCACCAGGAGTGACTATTCAAACCACTTATACCACTTATATAATTTGTATATTTTTATCTCCAGTAAAAGACTGTCACCTACACCCACCTAGAATGAATAAAGTGAATGAAAACAGAATACCATACATTATTGCCTAGCTACCTGGAAAATCTGCTTATGCAATGGGATTTCAAAAGTAATAGCCAATTGTTCAATGGTGCTTGAGGGACTATAAGTATTGAAAGTTATTAAATCTGAATTTGAAGCTTGCAAAGTGAAGAACCGAACCTCCCTGTATTCACACCTCATTTTTAAAACAATAACTGGACCAAAAGCTAGAATGCAAAACTTTTCCTAAAACCATGGATAGAAGCTTCAAATGTCCTAAATTAACACTAGCCAGTGTCAAAAGGCTCAGAATTTATTGCAGTTGAAATATTTTAATTTGACTTCAGGAGTCCCTTCCCTTTCTTCCCATCTTTCCCTTCCCTTCCCCTCCTACCCTCCCAGCACTGCCACCCATCCCATTCCCTGGACCCTTTGGTGGGGACTCCCTAGCCCTTATCCTTCCCACTGTGTCCCATCCCCTAAAAAAAAAGTAAAAAAAAAGAAATATTTTAATTTGGGGGCAGGACTATAGCACAGCAGTATGCATGCAACTAACCCTACCATATGAGTGCAGATCCAGGAGTAACTTCTGAGCACCACAGTTGTGGCACAAAAACAAAAACAAAAGTTTAATTTGCATGTTTGTATGGTTTTTATTCAAAAATATTTCTTATTTGTTAACAAAGTGATATTTAAAGCTCATTTACACAATTAATTACTGCATTTGTACAAGGCAGTAGTACCACAGCTAAGACAAAGATTTTTAGTAAACTTTTGATGTGATTATTGAAAGCATACATATAACTGTTCTCACTTTAGAAGCTTCAGAAAATCTGGACTCATTTCTATTTAAGTTGGGTGAAGAGGGTAATTGCTGAAACAAATAATTTGGGAAAAATTTGGGTCGGCATGATTTTTAACTCATGTAAAAACTTTTTGTAGAAACTGTGAATAGCTTACTTATAAAATTATCTTGGGAAATGCTTCATGCAATAAAATACATATTTGTAATTTAAAGAATGGGTTCCATTAATAATATTTGAGAAGTATAACTAATAGATTATTATAAATTGCATGGTTTCTTCATGGCAAAGAGATATTTAAGAAAAAAGACACATTGCTGAATAAAAAAAATATTCATATTCCATGAATCTAATATCCAAATATCTATAAAGCTCTCACAAAACTTGAGAGCAAAAAACTAAAAGGACACATCAAAAAATGGGAGAGAACATGAACAGATGTCTTTCTCCCTCCATAAAGAGACATACAGATGGCCAACAGGCATGTGAAAGAAGTATTAAGCATTACTGATTATTAGAGAATTCAGATCAAAGCAGTAATGAAATATCACCTCACACTATTGAGAACAGCCTATTTGAAAAATTATAAAACAAAATTTATTGGTGATCACATGGCAGAAGAGTAAACCTTGTCCACTAAAAATAAAATTAGAGCTACTATTGCCCTGCTATTTTCTCAGGCATTAATTCCATGAACATAAAACATGAATTTGAATGTGCCTTTTAATACACATGCAGAATGTAATACTGCCCAGTTAAAGAAAAGATACAATCTTGAAGCTTTCTGAATCTTGTATGGAAAGGTAGAAGAATATCAAGCTAAGAGAAGAGTATCAAGGATATCAAGCTAAGAACAGATTCGGATGATCTAAACATAAAGAAATATAGATAAGAAATGGACAATTACTACTAAAAAGTAAATTCAGAAAGTTTGTCCACAGAAGTGGGTCTGCTACCTGTGTTTGTAGGGGGGCTGAGATTGGAAAGTCACTGAGAACTAGTTACAGTGCTAAAGGCATATCAACATGATGGTTGTGAATATGGAACAGAGGCATTGCATGTCTAAGATTTCAATGCCAATGTTATTATGAATAATGATATATTAAAAAAATATAAAGGCAGGGGCCGGAGCGATAGATAGCATAGTGGTAGGGCATTCACCTTGCACATGGTGGATCCATGACGGACCTTGGTTAGATCTCTGGCATCCCATATGGTCCCCTGTGCCAGGAGTGATTTCTGTACGCATAGCCAGGAGTAACCCCTGAGCGCCACCAGGTGTGGCCCAAACCCACCCACCCCCAAAAAGACAAATGAAGAAAAGAAAAATCCAAATATATCTTTAAAGCAAATGAAATGTAACTTAGAATTGTAGAAATTTTCTTTTAATTTACAGGAATTAATGTGTTTGTTTTAATTTTCATGAATAATAAATTATGCACATCTACTTCTATTTTCAATGATAGCTCTACCAGAACAGAGAAACCGGAGAAAACCTCTACAAAGGCAACTGAGAGCACAGATTAGAAATCAGTAAAATATTTCAAATTGCACAATACTTTGATCATGATAATAGCAATTTCCATGGTGCTTTCTCTTTGCATGTTCTGACTTGTTTGCTCTTCAAATAACTTGTAATATAATAATACATGTGTTATTTAAAGAGAAATAAAAAACAAAAAACTAGAAGTTAAATTTACTCTAGATCACAGAAACTGGTAAATGTTCAGCTGGGCTTTGAACCTCATCAAGTATGTTCTAATACCTTTACTATTAAACACTATTTTATAAAAAACGTATAAATACTAATTTTCATGAATTATGCCTATGTTGTAATATACTATATCTAATGTGTCAGAATGTCTAATATATGAAAAATATATAAAATACTGACATAGTGTTTGTAGGGATATCATCATCATCTTCTTCAAAGGCCAAACGTAATTTTCAAAGGATATCTTCTCTGATACATTTTTCAACAGATTATGACCACAATCTTGTGAGAATAAAATTAATATAATTCCATAAGAAGTAAAATTTACAGCAACAATTTAAAACTAGGAAAATAAATTCAGCTTTATATTCCCAAAACATACAATCAAAGCAAATTAATTACAACCCAATTTTTGATAGAAATGCATATATCAAGAATTTGTTAGGTATGTAGTTGGTAATAAATCTTAGGTCTTATATGCATGAAGTCCTGGATTCAATTGTTGTACCCAGGCTCTATTTTTGACTGCTATTATCTCATTTTAATCAATAAGGACATTGCTCATTTGCAGACATCTGTGTATTACATCTGTAAGATTCTGGATTTCTGTCTTGTCACCCCAGAACAGTAGTTTCAAAAAGTAAAATAATTAATAATAATAATAATAATAATAATGTATGTAAACAGTATAATTGGCAATAAAAACAGTTAGAAACCAAAGGAACAGTTTAGAGAAATTTCTGACAAGCTGTAACCTTCAGCTTTGGAACGTGCCTGTATGTATCCATTGATCATTGACTCATAAAAGGAAGAGTTAAACTGTGGGCAAAAACCCTATGTGAACCTACCAAAATTTGGGCAAGGTCTCAGAGTCCACTAGGAGACATTAGATATTAGATAAAAAAAATTCTGTTTTACTGATTCCAGTCTAAAATATTAAGTGAATTATGAACATCTTAAATAATTACAATTAAAATCAGTTTTCTTTCATGTTGGTTGATTTTTTTAAAATTATATCTACATTATTTACAACTTTTCACTGATGATGATTAGTCAGGTACAATGAGTGCCCTTCAATAAAGACCAGTATTCTATTAGGAATTTCAACTCAATACATATCCTGAGTATGTAGAAATATAATAAAGTCATAAAATATTTCATAAGACAATAACATTTAATAATGGACTTAACACCAATTGATGTGTGAAAAATTTCAGAAATTGGTACCTAGACTTAATACATAAAACAGGTTTAAAAGAAACATATTTGACCAAAAATAATGCTTCTCCATACATTAACTTGAAAAATTCTTAGTATTTAATGCTCAGATTTTAATATAATGTTAAGTGCATTTTATGTACTACAAGAGATTAAATCTTTTTGTTATTTTATTTATTTATTTATTTATTTATTTATTTATTTATTTATTTTTCTTTCAGTTTTGGGGTCATACCCAGCAGCGCTTAGGAATTATTTCTAGCTTTGCACTCAGATATTGCTCCTGGAAGGTTCAGGGGACCAAATGAAATACTGGTATTCAAACCACTATCTGTTCTGGGGAAACATGCAAGGCAAATGTTCTACTGTTGTATTATATCTCTGGCCCTTTATTTGTTATTTTAAATTCTACATTAAAAATTCTATAACTTAAAAATAGACTAATTTTCATTAACATGTATTTTATGTAAAAAAAATTAGAGGGAGTCTTGAAATTTAAGTTATAGTAGAGAATGGAGTACTGGTGGGCCAGGGCAAGGTGAGCTTTATCCATTGTACTTTCTGGCTCAGATAACTACCATTTCTAACAATCATTTTGAATAGTGGCCCCCCTGACAATAAATTTCAGAAAAGAAAAAAGAACACAAGCAACAAGTAAAGATATTGTAGTCTGATATAGGAATATACCATGTTCCTTCAAGACAAACACATATATTGAGAAAAAGTAGTATTCTATGCTGCCATTTCAAGACCTTGTCATAAGAGATCAATGAAGTAAGGAACCTGTATAAATAAAACCGAGGATAAGAGAGATTCCCCAAAGTTTTCCTTTTTGACAGCTCCTTAGCAATGATTTTTATCCTAAACTCAGGCTCTTTAGATAAAAATTAATTAATAAAGCTGACAAACCAAAGGATACTTCTTCTGAAGTTCTTAACATCCAAACTCTAAGTACATAATTACTCCTCTATCATATGCCACTCTTGTGTTACCTATTGCCTCCATTGGTGTACGGATTTTCTTTGTTTTGGAGATTTCTGTTCTCTCTCTCACACACTCACTCTCACACACATACTATCATGCTATCTCACTCTCTCTCCCCACCACCATTAAATAAAACTGATTGACCTCACACATCTTGTCAAAAACTACAAGTCCGAATTAAGTGGAAATTGGGGCTAACAATTTTTTTTATTAGCCTTGGTTTTAAAAAGCCTGTTACATTTCCTAGCAAACTCATTCACTGAAAAGTGTATTGTATTTGCATTAGTTTAGTGTGAGGAATTTGTAGCTGTATATATATCAAAGTTGTCATAACTATGCTTAGTTTATTTTAAGCACAGAAAATAACAAAAGTAGATCATACTTGTTATAGGTAAAGATACAATGATGATTTGAATGAGAAGCTTTTATATGCATTTTATATGATCCTGTTATTATAGATACAACTTATAAATTATAAAACAGACACTTTTTTTTGGTTTTTGGGTCACACCCGGCAGTACTCAGGGGTTACTCCTGGCTCTATGCTCAGAAATCACTCCTGGCAGGCTCAGGGGACCATATAAGGATGTCGGGATTAGAACCACTGACCTTCTGGATGCAAGGCAAACGCCTTACCTCCATGTGTGTCTTTGGCACCCAAACAGCCACTTTTATGCACAGACATAGATAAAACTCGAATGCGAAAGACAAGAAACCGGATATGGCAGTAGCTCCATTTTAAGATTAAAAAGAGTTTTGGGGCTGTAGGACGTTTGCCTTGAATGGAGCTAACCCAGAACGGACCTGGGTTTTATCCATGGAGTCCCATATGATCCCCTAAGTCTGGAGCAATTTCTGACCACATAGCCAGGAGTAACCCCAAAGAGTCACCAGGTGTGGCTCAAAAATCATCCCCAATAAAAGATTAAAGAGTTCTTCATATTATACTCCTGCAATATCATAAACATGTTGGCAACTCATTGGGTCAATTTGAGTCATCCTTTGAAGTTCACACATCATCTAAATTTTATCAAAAAATCTGCTCCAGGATTTTCAATCTCTGAAATAGTCTTCCAATTCTCATGAACCAAATGGGGATATTTAAAAATAATATCAACTACTTTGTAGGCCATTCTCTGGATCATAAACTCAGTGCTCCATACTCACTCTGTTTACTGACAAAATGATACAAGCAATTCTTATATTACTGTCATGAAAGCGTACTCTAATAGTATCATAGTTTGGTGGTATGTGATTGACCTGAGTTGTAAGAACATTTACCATCCAGATAGTAGTTGATAACTTTGAATCTGGGTCTGATATTATAGCATTATAATATTTTTGAGGGGGGCTTCACCCACAAATCTGGGATTATTCTGATTTTAACCCAGGAATCACTCCCAGTAGTTTTGGGGATGCATATTGGATGCCAGGATGGAATTCAGTTAGGATGAAGGCAGGCACAAAGTTACATACTTTACTATCTTTGTGGCTCCAGTAAACCATATTTACTTTAAAATAAAAAACAAATATTTTGCCAGAGTTCATATATATATATATATATTAAAATTATCACTGTAAATATTGCTATTTGGTTTATATCTCAATATTTTTTCTAGTTGTCTCCAGATTTTTTTAAAAGGGTTTCAAGAAAACACATAGGGAAGTGGGATTCTTATGGTAAGAAAATTCTAGTTATTCTTCTGAGAAGTAAACGATAAGATAGACTCAATGGAGGTAAGTTAGGACTGCCCCACCTCTTCTACCACCTTTTTATATCTATTTATATTCTTACCTATGGCCATCTTTATAATTTCCTTATATTTTTGTTTGTTTATTTGTTTTAGGGCCACACCCAGTGGTATTCAGGGATCACACCTAACTGCACTCAGGAATAGCTCCTGGCAGGATGGAGGTACAATTTGGGATGCCTGGGATATTGAACCTGGGTTGGCTGAGTGCATGCAAATGCCTCCCGACTGTGCTATCACCCTGACTCCCCTTTCTTATTTTTATTTTTATGAAAAAAAATTTGGGAGGGGGGTTTTGACCACACCCGGTGATGCTCAGGGGTTATTCCTGGCTATGAACTCAGAAATCTCTCCTGGCTTGGGGGACCAAATGGGATGCCAGGGGATAGAACCGAGGTCATCCTAGGCTTGCGCTACCACCCCGGCCCCTATTTTTGTGAATTTTAAGTCTCTAATTTTCTATTAATTTTAATATCTTAAAATATTATTTTTGAATTGAAGATCAAAGACACAGAAATATGTTTAGAAGTATTCTATAACTTCAAAATCAAATACTGACTCTTTAGCTTGGGTACTTTGCAACTACGTACCTAGCATACTCTGGAGGAAAATGAAAGTTGGGATGTAATGTTTCTCAGCTTGCTTCACTTAACATGAAGATCTCTGAAGTTGAAATGATCTCTCTTGATTTATGCATGGAAGCCTGATTCCTGTAACATTTTGTAAAATGAATCCTGCTTCCTATTCTTCCTACTTTTCTCATCACTATATAAATGGTCATGGAAGGCCTGATTTCTGTTCTGATTTTTGTCCATTACAATGTCATCCTGTTAAATCTGCATATGATATAACACTGATTATCTTTAAAAGACCTTGTCCTGCTTAACATGACCAATGTCCTGCATCAGCTTGGACTTTCCAGCACAGATGAACACTGTAAATAGGGAATCTGTACACAGAGCCCTGGGTCTGAGGGCTCTGTCTTTGATTATGATCTCCCCTTGGCCAGTCCCAGTGCTAAAGACATTCACATTTTTCTTACTTCTCCAAGTGTTATTTGACAGTCACTTTCATAATAGTTCTGTAATTTTCATGGCATTGTGCTTTTCAGGACAGAATAAATTTATTTGCTCATGCAGAGGGGACTATTTCTTAGCTTAGTGACTGAAGAAAAACAGCAAATGTGGATTAGGCAATAGTAAGGGGATATTCATAAATATATATCCACAAAAAGGTAATCACAAATAAAACCAGAGGCAAGTGACTAATATTATCACATTTTAAAATTTGAAAGAGCCCAAAGTCTGAAAAATCTTTTTCTAAAATAACCTTTGGTTGAAGCCAAAAAGATTAGTGTGAAAAGAATAAATTCTATACAAGACACATTGGCAGAATGCTAGCATTTTTGTGTTCAATGTGATGAGAATTTTGCTCAATTTTTTGCTACACAGTTAGTGGCATAACTATTTATAATACAATATTAAACAGCACTAAAGTGATTCCTTCCAAAATAATAATTACTATTCCAAACAATATCTTAAAAATTAAAATAGACAATAATTGTCATTTAGGGTTGGTATATCTCTTATATATTTACTCTGGTTTAGTAGAACTTTGCATAAATAAAATATGAAATTACATTATATGGAAAACTTATAGAAACACATATAAGTACATTTGTATACCATATATACATTAAATATCATAAGTATATCGTGATACATATATGTGCTTAAAGACATCAAGATAGTATAAACTATATATGTCTGTATTTTTCTACCAAATTTAATATTTGTCAGTCATCATATATATATGTCAATATATCAATAGTAGATACAAGCAAAATAATTGATTTTGACACATGGGATTACTATACTAATACTAATCTAGTGTCAGTCAAAAGAAAACTGCTATCATGTGCTCTAAAAACTTTGTTTCGATTTTTTCCTTTAAGGTTTCTACAATGCAGAGGATGTTTTTCTTAGAAATTCTTTTCCAAGGAAAAGAATTAAAACTGATAGTTGTTTAATTTCTCATGGGAAATGCTTTTAAGACTGCAGGGTCATCTTTGAGGATTAGACCAGTCAATATATAAAAGAATATAAAGTCCTGGAATCACATTTGAAAAAGAGCCCTGTCAATAGAATGGTTCATTAGGTTCCCAGGGTCTAAATTATAAAGGAGAATGCAATCCTCGGTACTCAGACTAGAAGCACATTCGTAATAGCAAAACTCCTGTGCTTAAAAGAAGAAGGATTTTAAAAGAACATTCGGTTCTTTAATTCTTGACAAGAGTGACTCATGTTAACTTACTTTAGATGGATGCCTTATAGGTTACAAATGATTTTATACTTTAGAGAATTTTCAAATACATGTGGACCTAATTATACTCTAATCCTTTTTCCAATTCTGTGGAAATAAAAGAAAAAGGCTAACTGAGACTTTAACACAAGAAATATATGATTAATTTTAAACAACTTTTGTTAAATCTTATCTAACAAATTGGTCAGTTCCAAATAAACAGTCAATTGTTTATTTTATTCTCAGTAACACATCTTTGTATTAATATTCAAGCACAGTAAGATTAATACACAACTCCATTTCCATTTGCAAATTCTCAGCTTGAGTTAGACTTCCAGAGAACACCATACAATTTGCAAGACCTCTTTAGTACTGGGTCACTAATTCTTTTTAAATTAATCTCTTACACACATACATCTACTGTCGGTATATCATCTAAATTTCCAAAGAAAAAATAATCATATTTGAGTTATTTTATTTTAGAAATTCACCTTGTGAAAATTTGCCTCATTTAATAAGTAAACCTTAGGCTAGAAATGGATTTTCTGATCTTGTTTTAGACCATTTTTTTATTAAGCTTTTCACCTTCATAATCTCTTCTTTTCAATTCTAGTTGTTTGCCAGGACTTTAGGAGCTTATGACATCAAAATAAATAGCCCACAGAATTAAATCAAACTGAATAAAAATTGCAACCTGTTTAAGGACAGAGAACACTTCAAGAATGGAAGAGAATTAATACCAATTTTATGAGGAGGAAAGAATTACCACTCTTAAAAAATGGAGTTTCATTTCTTAAAATCTAGCCTAAATAAAAATTGTTCATATTTTAACAAAGATATTTATTCACCCCATGCAGGCCCTTATCAATTTAAGGGCTTGGGAACACACTTGTAAGAGTTTCTTCTCCCCTCTGTGTACATTCCACTTAAAACTTACTTTCCTCACAAACTGGAATTTACTGAGTGGATTCTGGGTTAGCCTTCAAATTCATTTTAGAGTAAAAGATTTTCTTTTGTGAAAGGGGGATAAAATGAGGGGAAATGATAGTACTTTGAACACAGGTTAAAACCTGGGTAACATGGGCTAAGACCCTACTCTATTGTAAAGTAAAGAGGTGCTTCCTGTCAAATTAGGGAAAATACAAGTGAGTCAAAGAGCAGATAAGTTTGTCTAGAGTCCAAGATCATGGAGTTTGCAATGGTGCTGATGGTTACAGTTGGCAAACTCATGGAAGAGAAATAAAAAACCAGCTCTAGGTATGGGAAAAGTATACTTATTTATGCAGATCTAGATTCATATCATTTTTCATAAAATTAACACAATTAATAAATTAATACAGTAGGTACTTACATTTTCTAATGTTTTTGTATCTTCAGATGCCTAAACACTTTGACCTATTCTAGTAGAAAATTTTAATGTTCAAGATTTATCTCATTTAAAATATAAAGCAATGAATGAATGATGGATAAAATATAAGCCACAGCTCTGATCAATGCTGAGCAAAAACTGCAAGAAGAAAAATTCCTATATTTTTCTCTAAGAAAAGAGTTATTTATGTGCATTACCTTTTAAACTAAGATAGCCATCATGATTTCTCAGCCAAATTTTTTTTAACCTCTTTTCACTGCTATTGTCAAAAGTGGCTGTAATCTCATGCAGATGAGATATTGATCTGTTGCTGATGTTCTCTGAACAGCCAAAGGGGAATCACATTACCAGCTACAAACTCCATCAATCATAGTCTCCTTAATAACCACACTTAAATGATCTCTCTTGGCATTAACTTACATTGAATCCATGGCTGGCGTCCAGGCTTCCAAAAGAAAAGGTTCATTTTGAAGGGTAGTTTGAGCCACTATGGATGATTGAAATAAAAGGTTTGAGGCTTTGTTCGGGAAAATAATGTTTTTCAAATTAATTACCTTCATTTAATAGAATTAATTTATATCAAGTCAATAGAAACAGAACAAAATAATCTATTTGTGTATAAGTGAGAATGATATTCTTAGCATGCAAATCTAAAACAGGAGCAAAACTTGAAAGTGTGTAATACATTTTGATGGACTCATTCTTTTAAAATGTATCTCATTTCCTTTTCCTCTCCCTACTTGTACACATGTAAAAAGTTACTGCAAAGTAAGAAAAGAATGGGAGGAAGAGAGTGTAAATTGAAATATCAATTAAAATAACGTCTGAAGAAATGAGTAAACTATGACTACGAGGAACAAGTCTCTATCATTAATTGCATTATATCAAAGACTGCAGATCATCACTCTTAATCATAGGATAGTAAAACTTTGAAAGAACATGAATCAAGAACAAAAATAGTCACCTTCTAACTATATAAGCATATAATGAGCTTGCATATATCTCTTAATACATAAGCATCTGTATAATATATGACTAGATGCCTATACATCTAAACATATATACTATATATACAATACACACATATATTGGATATCACATATCTATCAGTATCCTATATATATGCATAGAATATATATATATTAGTATGGATGTGGATATATATGAAGAAAAAGAGAGATTGTGGGTTCAATAGTGGTATAAAATTACCATCAGTATAAACAAGTATAGATAGACCAACTTTTCTTCCAAACACATTCTACTAACACCCACACTTTTTTATATTTTTTATTGTAGTAATTTATTCAAGAGACAAAATTGATTAACATAATGAGGTAAACTAACATAACATAATATAGTGACATAACATAACATAATATAATTGATATAATAATAATACATGTAAGTCAAAGAAAGTTTCTGATTAAAAACACAATTTTTTTCATAATGGCTTACATATCTTTCACAGTAGTATTTTAGGTACATACTAACATTGAATCAGGGGAATACCCATCACCAACTATGTCCTCCCCACCATTCCAGTTCCCTTTCTACAACCCATTACCCCCACCATCACCCCCCAGGCTGCTAGAATAGGTGGACCCCTCTTTGTCTGGCTTACTATTAGTGATCACATATCTGTTTGGTCCTGGAACCGTCCCTTGTTTCCCCCTTTATTTAAGAGGCAGAGCTAGAAAAATCGAGGTATGTGGTTTGTTTGAAGGAAAGAAAAGCAATAGATTGGGGTACAAAATAAGAGGGAAAAAAAAGAAGTCAAAAGTCAAATACGCTGAAAATGGGCAGAGTCCCTCTAGAGGCTTCCAACCTCAGTTTGAGAGAGGACATGAAAAATGTAATTAAAATACCAAAACAATACAGAAAAATATTGAATTAAATAACTGGTGAACACTAAAGCAATAAAGACAGGCACCACATAATAGTCTTGGTTCTGAAATCAAATCATACTCGAGTGCAAAAAGAAAAAGACATGACAAAATAAAATAAAATAATATTGGAGACATCAACCGTAATCTCCACACCAAAATAAAGACATCAAAAAAATCGATCGATCGATAAATAAACATGTGAAAAAATGATTGTTTTGTGCTTTTTTTTTTTTATCTTTTCTTTATCCCCCTGCATAGGCACAGTAACAATTGGGTATATTGTAGAGGGAATTCCCTTGACCTAGGAGATACAGGGTTTCTCCACCCCTGAAGTATACTGTCATGGGATTAACTCTAGACTCCTTGCATGATCATTTACTCTCCCCTTGCTGTTTTCGTGGTGTGTGGAAGACTTCTGCTTTGTCTTGTCCTAGGGTGTAGGCTTTTGCAAGATCCAGAAATTAATGGTGCTGAGTTTTACAAAAATTCTCTGAATAGTTTAAAGCCAGAATAAGAAGTTTTTATTTTTTTTAATTTTGGCCACACCCAGCGACATTCAGGGGTTTCTCCTGGCTATGCACTCAGAAATCGCTCCTGGCTTGGGGGACCTTATGGGACGGCAGGGAATGAAACAGCAGTCAGTCCTAGGTCAGCCACGTGCAAGGCAAATGCCCTACTGCTGTTCCATCACTCCAGCCCCAGAAGATTCCATTTTAGATGTCAATGTGACTGGAGCTTTTAAATCTCAATTGCTTTGGAAACATTTGGAAATGGAATATTATCAAACTATTGCCATGTAAAATTATCCAAGATAATAATTGTAATCTAGTAAAACCTAAAAGCTAGAACCAATTGCTAATTTCTAAACTGTGAGCTTTATATTTTGTGACCATGCATATATCTAGCCAAATAAAATAACAAAAGGAACAGTCTCCATAAGCCAACCCACATACAAAACACAAAACAACACATACACACTTCAAACAAGAAGAATGATAATTAACTACAAGTTAAATCTGGTTACTTCCACAGAACACCAATCTACAAAAGTACTTAATTGGAGAATGACACTCTATTAGTGCTAAAAGAATCATAATGACCTGGATATAAGGGTCACAATTAGGACCCAGGTTGAGGTGCTTCTCCAAGCCTGAAGGCCAAGGATGAACAAGACTATCTGGAGATAGTCACAGGGGACTTAAGAATGACTACAGTTTTGAAGAGATCACCTGCTGTTGTGATCTAATCTGGATTGAACCCTAAATTTTTGTTCATGTGATTGTGTTTAATAGCATGAAAAATGCTATTCTATGCCCAAAGTACATTAGTACCCTGAAGACTAATGCATACTTATTTAATATATATTTCTCTAAAATTTTTACCTTATATTAAATACCTAAAAATTATCACTGTCTTTCTGATAGTTACTAATTTATAAATTATGGTATAAAAAGTGATTTCTTTGGGGATACAAAAATACATAATTCCAGGTATTCAATATTGTTTACCTCAAAATTATTATGCTATGATGATAAAATTATACAAATAAGTAAAATATAAAACATTGATTTGAAATTTGGATATATAAGAATTTTATTCATTATTTTATTTATATACAAAGGTTAATACTAAGTTCTACAACATTGAATAGATTGAAAAGAAAATCAGAGTATATATGTTTTCTTACTTTACTTTTGACTACATAAATTATAGAAAAATTAAAAGTAGGGGCCAGAGCGGTGGAGCAGCAGTAGGGCATTTTTCTTGAAAGTGGTTGACCTAGGATGAACCTCAGCTCCATCCCCAGGCATCCCATATGGTCCCCAAGCCAGAACAATTTCTAAGCATATAGCCAGGAGTAACTCCTGAGCATCACTGGATGTGGCCCAAAAACCAGAACCAAAAACCAAAATCAAAGAAAAAAAAGAAAAGAAAAAAAAAAGAAAAATTAAAAGAAAAAAATAAAGTCAGAAATCACTTTGATATTGTGTGTCTAAAAATAATTTTCATCATTATAAGCTTTATTTGTATTTGCTTATATAGACCTCCATGTAGATGTTAATGTGAATACTCTGTTTGTATATGACTTTTGGTTTAATATCTAATCTTCAAAGATTGTATTTTTTTTTATTTATGTGAAAATCCTAGCACCTGAAATGGTTTCAACTTGCAAACACTGTTTCCCACATCAAAAAACCCAGGCTACCTCTGTATTCTTTGCTCAAATAACAATACTATATCAAAGACATCATCAATTCTGCTCTATTCTATACGACTTTCTTAGAAAATTCTATGTTGATCCCAGACATCCATTCACTATTTTAGTCACATTGTTATTAGATTATATTGAAAGTTTTATTTTTTTGTTTCAAGGAAATATAAGATTATTTTATTAGACAAACTCATTAAGCATTTTAAGGTATATATATATATATATATAATATATAATTCAAGACTAACTTCAGTGAATGTGAATGAATAGAAAGGTGTGGGGCATAGTGGGTTTCTCAGGCTAGTATTTTGTGAAGTTTAAGAGCAAGCATTCTGGGGCCGGAGAGATAGCATGGAGGTAAAGCATTTGCCTTTCACGAAGAACGTCATTGGTTCGAATCTCAGCATCCCATATTATCCCTGGAGCCTGCCAGGAGCGATTTCTGAGCATGGAGCTCCTGAGCACTGTCGGGGGTGACCCAAAAACAAAACAAACAAACAAAAAAGAGCAAGCATTCTGAAATCTTTGTACTAGGTATCCAACTATATTTCTGCAGCTATATGTCACGAGTTGTTGAAGGTATGTGTACTTCAATATCCTATCCTTAATCATTAGATGATAATTATATAGAGAATTTTTGAAATATATAACCACTTATAAAACATTGAGCATCTATTATGTACTTAATACAGGCCACCTGCTGTGCTGTTACAACATAGATTTCTAAGAAAGTATATTTTACAGAAGTTGAGCTGTGCTGAAACTTCAACCATGGAAGTGACATCTGCAGAGGGATCCCTGAAGCTGGTTGAAGTTTTGTGTCACAGCTAGTGAATTATACTCTAGGATTAACTAGATATTATAATCGTGTAGCTCTGAGAATGGATTTTTTCTTCTACCAAGCAATTTGTTCTTAGGATAGTAGGCTGCAGGGTGATCATCTAGCTGAATGACCATTTAGTCATTGAGCCTTGAAGAGAAATTGAGCATTAAAAGCATACATTATAAAATTTCACCTTACCTTGCATTGTAATTACTTCTGTTTAAATTAAAACAAATCATGCTGCAAATCATGCTAAGTGTAAAGTTAATAAACACATTTAAGTGTATTGTGAGAATTATAAGTACATAAAAGCATTCTAATTTTCCTTCCACAGTTTTGTATGTCATTCATGCCATAACAATTATTTTAGGCATCATATTTAAACATATTTAAAACAATTATTGCTTGGTAGTTTCACATATAAAAAGTCATAGCACACCTTGTCCACCAGACTGAATATCTACTTCCCTTCATCATTTCCTCTGTTTCCAATGCCCTCTACCAACATTGTAAACTTCCTACTGAAGATCCAATCACAGTTTTTGTTTCTTTGAGGCATTTATTATTCCCCTATTATGTTTCTTTGTATCCCCCATATGACACAGATTAGTCTGTGCCTGTCCCCTCTTCTACTTAACTTCACTCATCATGAAATTTTCCAGATCCATCCATAAAACATTTAATGATTTAATGATTAACATTTTAAAATTTAATGATTTAATTTTTTTACAGCTGAATAGTATCCATTGTACATATATGTATTATAGCTTCTGTATCTGATCATCTGATCTTGGCCACTTATATTACTTTCATATATTTTTTTTTGTAAAAAAAAAAGTGCTGTAATCAACAAAGAGTGCAAGTGTTTTTTGTTTTTTTTTCAAAACACATCGTTAGAGTCACTGGGGTAGAGGCCAAGAAGTGAAATTGTTGGTTCATAAGGAAGTTTAATTCTTAGTTGATTTTGTTAAGTGTCCATTTGATTCTCAAAAAAATGTTAAATCTTAAAAGTAGAAATTGAACTTCTATATGACACAGCAATACTATCCATGGGAATACATGTAAGTACTCAACAACACAATGCATAAAAGATATCTTCACTTCTATGTTCATTTTAGCAATATTCTAATAACTAGAATCTGGAAATAACCCAAGTACTGAGAAAATATATGTAGATAATTCAACTATGGTACATTTACATAACAGAATCGTATTTTGAATTAGAAAAATGAAGTCATGAAATTTAATTATACATAAATATACATTGTATTATTATGAGTAAAATGGGCCAGAGGGGGAAAGATAGATATAAAATGATCACACACACACTTCTAGAATATAAAAACAAACATTATATGAAAATAATATGCAAAGACAATGGAAAGAAGATTGGTCCATGGGAGGAAGCCTGCCACGAAGGGAGGGAATGGGGTACAGTTAGGATATGGAAGGAGCTACTATGACAAGACAGTTGGAATTAATTATTCTAGTTAAGATTTAGATGTTGAAAGGAGCTAAAATTTAATGCATGATGCTCTTTTAGTAACAATGTTATAAATGTCAGTGTCTAAAAGAAAAGGGAGAGTAAAAGAGGTTGTAGGAAAAGGTCTGCCAAAGAAGCAGTCTGGGGTGGAGTGGAGGGAAACTGGTATTATTGGTGTGAGAAATGTGAACTGGTGGAATGATGATTGTCAGTACTGCATGAATGAAACTCGATGATAAGAAATCTTATAAATGTGTATCTCATGGTGTTTCAATTAAAAATAATTTTAAATATTTATTTTAAATCACCAGCAGTTAAAGTGCCTCTGCCCCATATGCATGTCAGCATTCTCTGGTTTTGTTTTTTGTGCTGTTTTCCAGTCTCACTGTGTGGAGCATGTTTTTCAGTATATATGTTGACCCATCTGTATGATATCTTCTTTCCATTTTTTGATAGAATTATTTTTTTCTTAATTCTCCAGAACTTTCACTTCAATACTCTTGACAATGATACTCATTATATATACAAATCTATAAAAATGCCTGAGCAAAAGTCATAAGAATTATAGAAAATAAAAATAAGTCTAGGGAAATTATACAGGAGGTAGGGCATTTTGTCTTTATGCAAAAAAAATTTGTTTTGATTATCAACACTCCATAAGGTCCTCTGAGCTTCCCAGAATAGGACATAGAATCAGGACTGATTCCTTAGAACAGTAGCATATGACCCATCACCTCCCTCCAAATTAAAAAAAAATGTTAATAAATCAAGTCAAATCTACTACCATATTTTTAAACTAACAAATCATATGTAATAGTTTATCTTAAATACAGATGATTTAACCCATCTTCTACCCAGGTGAACTCTGCATTTTATCTCTCTTGAAAGCATACAATAAATAATTTTCATATTCTATAAATTCAAAACTATTTTGAACTCTGAAAACAGTAGCTAACTCTCTTTCTCTTTTCACTAATATGCCTACATACTCACTTCTGTCTTATTCAGGACACTTACTTGGTATAATGGAGTTATCCTGTCATTATTAGACATATGTTACATGTTACACATTTTCATGTCATATAACAGAAATAGTAGGTATTGTTTGAATTTACTTTTACCTCATTTCTTTTGCTGGTGAACATTTTAAATAACATTTCCTACAACTGTTGTGCAGCAGGAAGCTTAATAGAGATGCTGTTTCCATAACAACAAATAGGATTTGAGCACAAACACAATGCCCAGTGGTTACAGTTCCTCGCAGCAGGTAAAAGCAGTTATTCAAAATTACAAGCAGCATGACATTAAAAAAAATAAATTAAAGCAAGGGGTGCTAAGAGCTCTGTCCCATATTTAGTAAATGTTTAACTCATAAATGCTTGTGGGGCACTCAGCTTTAAGATTCTGCTATATGCAGTATTTTCTCTCATACCATGACCTACAATGAAAGGTAAGCTTTTATTTTTCAGATATTAAAGGATATTTTCCCTAAGCCTATAAATGATTTTTGAGTCAAGGACAGAACAATTAGTATGGAAGACAATTTCTAAATTGTTTTACAAAGAAAAAATTAAATTTATAATTCTTTAAAAAATTTAATTCTGAATATCTATAGATTTTTTATTTATTTTTATTAATAATTTTTATTTTGATCAAAGTAATTTACAAATCATTAACAGTAGTATTTTAGGTACATAGGGACACTGAATCAGGGGCATTCCCAAAGTTTTAATCTATTTCTAACAGTGCCATTTTATTTTTTTTCATTAAAGGCAATATACTTAAAATAAAATATGTATCAATTTCAATGTTTTAATAGAAATGCTTCTTAAAGAACTTTCAAGAGATAGTGCATATTCTATAACCCAAAACCAATCTGACATCGTGTGCCCACATTGTATTACAAAGGAGTCATAGTGGAAATTACAGACTTAAAGGTCTATCACATGAGACTTGAGAATGGCAAAATGCAGGATAGAAGACTAGAGGAATGAAACAATTCTGCATGGACCATTGTAAGAAGAAAGAAAAATACTGCTGTATAAAATTATAGAAAGAAACATAGTTTAACCTAAAAATTAAATTGTTCTTTATTTCAAAAATATTTATCTTTCTTAAAAATCTCAAAATACAATAGTGTAGTTTTAATGATGATTTTTCTTTTGTTTTTGTTTTGAGCCACACCCAGTGATGCTCAGGGGTTACTCCTGGCTATGAGCTCAAAAATCATTCCTGGCTTGGGGGACCATATGGGACGATGGGGTATTAAACAGCAGACTATCCGAGGTTAGCACTTGGAAAGCAAATGCCCTACCACTTGCGCCACCACTCTGGCTCAATGATAATTATTCTTAATGCAGGCACTGTGTTTGTAAATCTATATGAGAGATTAAAAACAAGTTTTTGAATCTTATTCATTATTAAAATAAATTAAATATGACTAAGATATAGTAGGTAATCACAAAGAATAATTTAATAGTGTCAAATTACTTAGCTAGTTAGGAAACAAATGCATGTCTTGCAAACTGAAGCCCACCCAGTTCTGTTAAAAAATTATCTTAACTCTCTAACTAATTCTTTTTTCCCCCCGCTTTTTGAACGATGCCCTGTGACACTCAGGGGTTACTCCTCTGAATAATTCTAACAAATTAATTAATTATGTTTATTAAGGCAGTATGACTCAAAAGTTCTTCAAAATTGAGTTTCAGGCATAGAATCTTACCACCATGTCAATTGCCTTCACTAGCATTCAATTTTACTTCCTCAAATCTGCCTCCTAAACATATACCTTTTTTAAAAAATTTGTTTGCTGTAATTTGTATCTCATGCTTTCAGTGTAGATTGTTCTATAGTTTATATATAATATATGTATATATACACACATATACACATATGCCACAATTCTACACAACTCATATGTTAAAGACCCCTCTGCTCTGTGCCTTAGGCCTTAAATTCCCTTTCTTTCTCAACTCTCCTGGTATGTTCCTCTTAAAACTTAGTCTACATGAGAAAGGATGATAGACCATTCATGGTATAATAGACCAGAAAGAATAGAGCTATTCCTTCTTCAGTTGAT
Source organism: Suncus etruscus (assembly GCF_024139225.1). Classification (NCBI taxonomy): domain Eukaryota; kingdom Metazoa; phylum Chordata; class Mammalia; order Eulipotyphla; family Soricidae; genus Suncus; species Suncus etruscus. The sequence continues at coordinate 160,721,441 of NC_064849.1, read as the reverse complement.
ATCTGAGTAGAAGTGCTCTGCTATTTGAAACTTTAAATAATGCTAATAAACCAAATTTATTTCTCTTTTTTATTTATAGTCTAATTTGTAATTAGTTTTATTTTAAATAAAATATCTAGAAGTGGGTCCAGTTACACTAGTATTCTGGGGGGTAAAGGAGAGAGATATGGGATGCATACTAGGAACACGGGTGGAGGGAGGACATCACTGGTAGTGGAAATGCCCTTGATTTATTGTCACTATGAACCTTGAATATTACTGTAAAATATTTGTAATTCATTTTGTCCACAACTGAAATTAACTTAAAAATGATAGCTAGTAAAATATTTCAATTTATTTTACATAGTTACTCTATAATCATGGCTATTTTGAGTCCATGTTTTATTTCTTGTCTACTAAATTTGCTTTTGTTTTCTAATTTTGATTTGAGGCATCACCTTCCTGTTGGTAAACACTTTTGGTTTCATTTCAAGGAACACTCTTGAAAATGCTCAGTGACTATCTATGCTGCAGTTGAACAAACCCTATATAACTTTAAGGCAAACACCCTACCAGTCACACTATTTTGGGAGGCCTCTTGTGCTATTTGATGATAAATTGATATGCCTATATCTATTTTTGATGCATCTCACAGATTTTTAATTATATTGTTTGTTTCCTCTATTTTAACAATGTTTACTTTTGAGTCTTGATAATGGAACAGTTTGATTTGGATTAAAATTTGAAGAGTAATAATTGCAGGTTAATAAATATGACAAAGATATTACCCGGTTATAATTCCATTGCGCTAGGTAGACTTTTAAAATGGTTCCTATTATTTTTTTGGTATTTATTCTATGTATAATAGTTTTTCATTGAATGTAAGAATAATGCAAGATATTTTTTCTAATAAAATGTGATTAAGGAAGAGTCTGGCAAGAGTTACAATGTATAGCTGACAAGAATTCAATCCCAATGTCCCATATGTTTCCTGAGAAATTTTTGAGTACAGAAGAGGAGAAAACACTGTGTAGTACAGAAAGTGACCACTAAAAGTATGGCTGAGGTGAATTAATATTTTCCTCTTAATTAAATTAACTAATATGCTGATATTAATTTAATCAAAGATGGTTAACCTTGAATCAGGTTATATAACAAGCAAAGGCTTTTAAGAAAGAGAATCTAGATCTTTACTGATGGAATAGACAGTAGAGTTACTTTCCTAGGCAAGCAGCTATTATTTTAAAATGAGAGAAATCCCTGATTCAGAACATTGACTCCAACCTCTGTGAGCTGAATATAGGACCTTAAATAAGAAACTACAATCTTACCCATATGATGTGAGCTAAAACTAAAACTTCACACTTCAGAAAGATCTACCCCCTGATTGCAAACTTTTAAAAATTTGGGCAAACAAACCTCTAGACCAAATCCGTGACTCATGACAACAGAAGACAAATAGAAAAAAGTGATGTGCTGTATTCACTACTGATTTGGAATCAACTTATTACTCATCAAGATAGACTAGTGCAACCACCAGAGAAACCTAATCTCTCTGAGAAATTGTGCCCTTCAATAAATAGAGATAAAAGAATCAAAATAATGTTCTCTGTATACTAGCAGTTACAGGTATGCAACATATAAAACTATGTTGAATTAATTTCCAAACAACATGTGTTTTTTTAGAAAAGCCTTCAGAATTTTATGATGTAGATGAGAGAGTTTGAAGAAGTATACACTTACTTTGCATATAGCTAATCATGGCTCAAACTGTGCATGGCATATCATTTTATAAATAATATGAATATTATCTCACATTATTATTATCATCTATAAACAATCATAAATTCATATTTTTACTGTTGTTGTGATTCCATGGTTATTGGGCACCAAAAGATTGTTCTCAAGGCTCTGTATTCAAAGTCATGTCCTGGTTCTGTGCATAAGAATTATTCCTGGGAGTTATGGGGGAACAATATAGAGCCAGAGTCCTGGTTAAGAGCAACTGATGTACTTTACCCATTAAACTTTGTCTCTTGCCCATCAACTCATCGCTAGTGGAAGATTCCTGGATTACTTATGTGAAGCAGAGAAAAGAGAGGAAACAAACTGGAGAAAGACATCTTCCAATTTTTCCTCTCTACCTTGTCCTCTAGGGAAGCACCTGAGCTATTTAAGACTGATGATCATCTGTTATGAGTCCCTGCATGCTGTAGACTTCATATCTCAGCAACATCTTGAGGCAGCTAGCAAGCTACACCTAAAGTCCAATTGTTTTTACTAGAGTTGGTGATGATCTATGCCATCTGATTTTGCAGGGATCTAAATTCAGCCTGGCACAAGAAATTACACTTAAAATATATTAATTAATTAATTAATTCATTGATTGATTAATTAATTAAGTCCAAGGTTGAACTAAGGCTTTTTGGGTCTATTGCCTTGTCTATTGTAAAGAAGCTGGAAGGAGACAAATTTATAAGGAATTTATCAAATAAGTATTTGGAAATAAGATTTAAGTTAAGGGGCCAGCGAGGTGGCACTAGAGGTAAGGTGTCTGCCTTGCAAGTGCTAGCCTAGGAAGGACGGCAGTTCGATCCCCCGGCGTCCCATATGGTCCCCCCAAGCCAGGGGCAATTTCTGATCGCTTAGCCAGGAGTAACCCCTGAGCATCAAACCGGTGTGGCCCGAAAAACAAAACAAAAACAAAAACAAAAGATTTAAGTTACTATATGAGTTGAAGATTGCATGTGAGCTTCTCCAAAGTGAAGAGAACTGAAAGGACACATATGTAGTGAATTCACTGGTCAAATCCTTTTCCAGTGGTTTTACAGGTTTCTCCCAAGTTGATTTGATGTGGGCTTTCTACCTATCAAAATATCTGTTGCCTATGCATTAGGTAGGATAAGAGCTTGAAACTTTTTACTGTCCATCTCCATGTTCATATTATAATCCTTTGTTCCCATTGAATCTTTTTTTTGGGGGGTTCAGGTTTCTCCAAAGCCAACTGTGGTGCAATTTGAGACGCATAAGGTCTATGTTCCTGGTCCACAAAGTGGGCTGGGCAACTATGCCTTTCGCCTTATTAGAGGCTAGTACAGAGTAATTTCAAATCTCATCTTGATTTTATTATATCCCTAGAACTCATTCTAGGGGCCCATCCGTAATTAACTGTCTAATTCAAACTCAACTTTTAATCAAATAAAAATATGTTTCATTCATATATCATTCTATTTTACTCTTTGGTATCACATAGTTATCCAAAATATGTAAAATATGTGTAAAATATATATATGTGTAAAGTTGCTAGACTTTTTGGTTATCAAAATATGTTTTATTAAAATATTTATGTGATGTAATTTAATTAGTATTCAAATTATATGGGACTTATTATCCCAATAAAAGCAAAGAAGATGAAATATCTGCGACATGGATTCTCATAAAAAACCAAAAGCTTAAAAATTAACATATATATGGGTGGAGTGGAAGATAACAGAGTAGAAGAATATTAGTGGTGTGAGTTGATACTAGTGGAGATTTTTGTGTTGCAATGTGATATACCTAAAATCAACAATCAATAACTTTTTTTGTTTGTTTTGGCTCTGAAATTGTTTTGGCTCTGAAATCGTGCTCAGAAATCGTTCCTAGCCTGAGGGACCATATGGGATGCCAGGTGATTGAACCGCAGTTCGTCCTAGGTTAGCACGGGCAAGGCAGATGTCTTACCACTTGTGCCACTGCTCCAGCCCCAACAATCAATAACTTTTGCATATTATGGTTCTTTAAGTAAATGATTCTTTAATTAACAGACATGATGTACTTATCTCTAAACAAAATGTAGAGAGAAGATATTTATTGTCATACTATAATAAGAAATCATCTTTTATGTAGTTTGAATTTGTGTAACTCTAAGAAACAATGCTATCAAAATAATTTTTGACATGGCAGTCTGTGTACACTTCAATTTAGTATAATTTGGAGCAAATATTTAAATAAAATTGGTACAAATTAAAGATATAATTTTGGAAGAGAGAGATACTATCATGGGTAGGACACTTGCCTCAATGGTAGGCTTCAGATGACACCTGGTATTCCATATAATCTTTTGAGCACTGTCAGGAGTAATTCTTGAGCATAGAGGCAGGACCATACTCTAAACACTATAAAAATTACCCAAAATCCAAAACTTTTACAAATTAAAAAAAGATGTCAAGTCAGCTACTACTATTTGAATACACAGTGTTAAAACTGTTGAAACATATATTTGAAGTATCTATTTTTTTTCTGTTTTCAAGTGGACAGGATTATTTTCACAAATTTATTCACAGATAAACTAGTCATAGAAAGTTGTGAGAAAAGGCAAATCACCAAAGCTTAAGTAAGTTCATAGAATCACAGTAAAATTGGAAATTCTCAAATAAGATGCTATTTTACAATTAAAATTTGGATTGATTATTTCTACAGCATACAGTGAGGTACATATTTTAAGAAAGCAGGGTGCTTTTGAATTCAATAGAGCTAAAGGTTATTTTTTATTTGCTTTTTGCTTTTTGGGGCCACACCCAAAATAGCTCAGGGGTTACTCCTGGCTATGCGCTCAGAAATTGCTCCTGGCTTGGGGGACCATAGGGGACTCTGGAGTATCCTAGGTTAGCACTTGGAAGGCAAACACCCTACCTCTTGCGCCACTGTTGCGGCCATAAGTTATTCTTATAGATAAATTTTTCATTATGTTTTGAGCACACATGTCTTTATAGTCAAGCATATAACAATGAGCATACCCTGAAAATAAGCTCAGTATGGAGGTTTCATAATTGCACCAGAGCAGATAATTAGGCAATTAGAGCTATTAAAAGTTGACAAAGCAGCAAGCCTGCATGAATTATGCTTTGGATTTTAGAAGGAGGAGCAAGGCAACATAAGAAGTCATCTAGTGAATGTGATCAATAGTCCCCTGCACAGGAGAATATCCAGAGGGCAAAAGATAGGAGGTTTGAATTATTTTTCAGTATTCAAGGAATGACTAGGAGGAGTGAGTTTGGTGGAGATTAGACAGCCCATATCATTTTTACAGATTATATTAAGCACATTAATAAAGAAAACTTATCTTCACAAAATTTGTAATTGAGAGAAAACATGAGATGAAAAAAACAATGGATTTAATTATTTAATTTCTGAAGAACAGCTGATACCTTGGCTCACCTTAAACATGCATCTAAAGCAAGTTAAACACAGCAGGTCTGCAGATTATTAAGAGTTTGTCTTAAATGTGTGGGAACTTCACAAATTAAATTGAGCTTTGTAAATAAATAATACAAACTAGACTGAGAAACAAACCTAGAAACTCTGACTCCCTGATATACTTGCAAAATTCAGAATGATTGTATATGATTTAAAATTATTTGTTTGCTAAATTGGCAGGTATAATTGCAAACTCTGATGAAAGGCAATAGTTTGATGCTGCTTTGGATTCTGTTGGAAAGTACTTACAAGTTGACAGATGGAGCATGTATTTAAAGGTTGATAAGGGTAAGAAGGTAATGAGACTGGGGACCAAAAACAATTACAGTGTCTTAAGCCTCAAATGCAGCATAATCGTGTCTGCAGAGTAGGCAGAACAATCGTGTTTAATGTATTCATAATGTTTGTCAAAATTGTAAGGAAACAAAACCTGGTGCTATTGATAGAGTATGAAAGTGCAAGTCAAATGCCTGTGGAATATTCCTTTCATTTAGGCCCTACATAATGCAGGCAACAAATATTCCTTGATGCAAAAATGAAAGGCAGGGTGTCAGGGATGACTTTGCTGTCATGACTTTAACAAAGGCACAGATTGAGTCAAAGAAAGTAGAAATGAGCAACTCTTGAACTCTATTTGTGAATAACACCAGACATCATGAAATTGAAGGCATTATGCTAAATGGTGATGGGATGATGAATAGATTTGGCCTGGATAGAGCTGGAATAGGTCACTTTTGAAAGACTATGAAGAGCAAGCATATATAGGATTTAAAGATGGATTAATATTAAAGAACTATGACAGGGGAGTAATAATCTCTAAAAACAAAATCAGGGATAATATTGCCTGGGGAAATTGGGAGTGGAGGAAGGGAAGAAAAGCTGATTTGAGCCCATCACAGTTAATTTGTTAGTAAGTCATTTATAGTGAAAGAATCATTCATCTCTACATTCTTTGAGACTAAAGGGAACAGCCAATTTATCACATACTGCCTTTTCATAGCTACTTCTCAAAACATATGCCATACTTCAGACATCCAAACATACAAAATAGATCCAATGTAATTAGATTGCATGGATGTCTTAGAAGATAACTGAAAAAATATTTTATAATTTTACTTTTATAGAGAAATATTTATATAGTAACTTTAAACAGACACTTTCTAGTTAGTGCTTATATTTAGAAATATATTTAGAGCTATTTTAATAATTTACCTTGCTACATTACAGCACACTTTTTGTACCAATACAAAATTTCACGTGCTTTTATTGAGTTGCAAGTCATTTGTACATTTTTTTTTTTTTTTGGTTTTTCGGGCCACACACCCGTTTGATGCTCAGGGTTTACTCCTGGCTATATGCTCAGAAATCGCCCCAGGTTTGGGGGGATAATATGGGACGCCGGGGGATCTAACCGTGATCTGTTTCTTGGCTAGCGCTTGCAAGGTAGACACCTTACCTCTAGCGCCACCTCACCAGCCCCTGTACATATTTCTTAATTGTTTAAATTAAGTTTTCCAAATTTAATTATGCTTAACTCCAGAAACTGAATGTTTTACTGCCTACATAATCTTAAATATAAATCTGCTTCACTTTATTCTTTTGAAGAATTTTTCTTTAATAATTTTATATAAGCAACATAGTTATAAATATGTCTATAGTTTGATTTCAGTCATAAAATACATAATCAACTTCACCAGTGCAACTTTCCCTCCACCAATGTCATGCACTACCCACTTCTCTCATTTCCTGCCTATCTTCAAGACAGGCATTGTATTTTTCTCTTTATCATTGTCATAGTAGTTGTTAGTGTAGTTATTTCTATGGTCTCTGAATATTATTAATAAGCTGTCTTTTTTTCTTAAATCTCACAGATGAGTGAGACAATAGTATCACTCATACAGAATACTGTATTTATCTTTCTCACTCTGAGTTATTTCACTCAACATAATTGTTTCCATATATATTCATGTATAGGCAAATTTTGAGACTTCATTTTTTGCCAACAGCTGTATAGTATGTCATTCTGTAGATGTACCATGGATTCTTTAGCCATTCATCTGTTGTTGGACATTTGGGTTGTTTCCAGATTTTGGCTATTGAAAATAGAGCTGTTATGAACATAGAAGTTCAGAAGATATTTTTGTATTGTTTTTTTTTGTGTGTGTGTGTGTGTGGTCCTGGTTTATATCCCTAGGAGTGATATTGCTGGATCATATGGGAGCTCTATGTCCAGTTTTTTAAGGAATATCCATATTGTTTTTCATAAAGGCTGGTCTGTACAGCATTCCCACCATCAGTGAATGAGAGTTCCTTTCTCCCAACAGATATGCCAGCAATGGTGTTTTTTTGTCAGATGAAATCAAAACAACAGAAAATAATCATCTAAATACATCAAGTATGAGTGAGGATCAAAAGAAAGCAAAGATGTTTAGCTCAAGCAAATTCTCTGGCACAAGGCAATATAGTGAAAGCTATATTTTATTTGGATTTAATTTCACCGGAGATGCAAAGAAACCAACTCCACTGTGTGTGGTGTGTGGTGAAAAGCTATCTAACAGTGCTATGGCCCCAAGTAAACTTAAAGGCTATCTCCAAACGAAACACCCTTCACTTCAAAACAAGAATGCTAACTTTTTGGATCACCTGCTTGAAAACGTGGAGAAACAGGCAACTTTCATGATAAAAACCACAAGTAAATGAAAGAGCTATTAAAGCTAGCTATGAAGTTGCTAAACTTATAAACTTACAAACTTATAGCCAAATCAAAAATCTTGCACAGAAACATTAATACTTCCTGCCTGCAAAGTTATTGTAGAGGAGATGCTCGAACCTGAAACAGCTAAGAAAATAGCCAAAGTCCCTCTCTCATAAAACACAATTTCCATACATATTAATGACATGTCTGCAGACATCGAAAGTGTGGTTTTGGAAAAGATCCATATCAATGAGAATTTTGCGTTGCAACTTGACGAGTCTAAGGATATCAGTGAACATGCTCAACTCTTGGCCAATGTGCGTTTTGTGGATGGGGATACCATTAGAGAAAAACTTTTTTGCAAGGCATTGCCAGAAAAAACAACAGGAAAGAAATTTTCAGGTCACATCAGAATACCTTGATCAAGGAGGGCTTAATTATTAAAACTGCACAAGTGTCTGCACTGATGGTGCTGCAGCCATGCTCGGCTTGTAAGCAGAGTGAAGGAAAGAAATCCAGATGTGATTGTTATGCATTGTTTTTTACACCGTGAAGTCAAGACTTTACCCTCAGACGTAGTTTCTCTGTTGGATGATTTGTGTGCATGGTAAACTTAGTAAAGTCACGACCCATGAAAAGTTGTATGTTTGCAGCTTTGTGTGAGGAGATGGGAGTGAAGCATAAAACCTTGCTGTTTCATATGGAGGTCCGGTAGTTGTCACATGGCAAGGTCTTGGTTTGTGTGTATGAGCTGTGGGAGGAACTTAAAGTGTTTCTGACAAATGAGAGGTCAGATTACACATAACTACTTGCAAGTGATGTGGTGTGCAAGGCTGGCATACCTGGCAAATATTTTTCATCATCTGAGTGAACTGAACACACGAATGCAAGGCAGAAATGAAAACCTGCTTACAAGTACAGCTAAAAATAAATAGATTCCATTCAAAGGTGCAACTCTGGCATCAACACGTGGAAAGTGGCAATCCTGAAATGTTCACACTCACCACGCAATGGCAAGGTGATTCCAGTGATGCACTGTGAAATAAGAGTTAAACATTTAATAACTCTTGAGGAGAAGTTGTCATTTTATTTCTCTGCAGTCTCCACTGAATGCCTTGACTGGGTTAGGGACCCTTATAGTTCAAGCATCAGTTGGTGAAAAGAACATGACTTTACAGGAGCAGGGGGAACTAACTGAACTGAGACAAAATCGTGATTTCAAGCTATGATTTGCTGATCTACCTTTGGGCAGTTTTTGGTTGGGTACTACGAAGGATTTCCCCGTTCTGGGAAAAAAACTACTTTGACATTGTTCCCATTTTCTACTACATATCTGTGTAAGATGAGCTTTTCAAGCCTGATTGCTCTTAAAACTAAAGACAGAGACTGAGAGCTGTTTCTTTTATTCCAGCCAGAATATCAGCTTTGTGTTCAGCCCAACAGGCCCAGGTTTCGCACTAAATAAGTGAACAAAAATATAAAAATTATAAAATACTTTATTTCATAATAAAGTTATTATGAAATAATTTCTTTGTGTTTATTTAATTTTTATTCATGAAAATTACTTTATATATAGTTAATATAGGCACAAATTTAATTTTTTTAACATTTTCTAATGATGGTGTGCCTTATGATTTTTTTCATGAAAAAAGTGTGCTTTTGCACAAAACAAGGTTGAAAAACACTTATCTAGAGTATTGCTCATAGAACAGATATATCAGAACATTAATAGTAATATACTATCCCCAACCCTCCAGTTTTCTATTTTACCTTAAAATAAGGTTCAAATAATTACCTCATTTGAAAGAGGAAAGACAAAAAACAAAACAATATAAAATAGTTCTTAACAAATAAAATGAATAAAACAGTGAAAGGAATATAATAAAGTCTAATTGCTGCAGAAAAAAAAGGAAATGGTTGACTTCTAGAAAGCCAGAAAAGAAAACCCTTAATTAAACTAAAAATCCTTAGCTTTATCATGGTGAGTGCTTTTATCTCTTACTAAGCAAAAACTGGCCACACAGTTTACCTACTTTAGTTATAATAGTTCTGGTTTCCTGATTTTCATGCTTGTGTTAGGTTTTTTTAAGATGCAAAACAACTATAATTCAAGTTTTTGTTTTAGCTTGAATTGTGAATTGAGTAGTTGTTATAAAATAATTATTCATTTAAAGGACAAGATTGTTTTATTTTAATGTCACATGTAAATAATTTATATACTGTCAACATCCACATTAATGTTTTACATAGCTCTTTCTGTTCTTGTTATATAAGCATTACCTCAGAAAATCCAATATCACTCTAAGAGTACCTGATGAACCTCAAAACGTAGTAAAGATTCCTTCTTTACTTTAAGTAGTCTAAATAATTTCTAAGTTCAGAAGCATATTGGAAAAATTGTTATATATGTCAATATATTTGAATGTGCATTTTTTCACATCTTTACTTGTCCCCACAGATTCTTACATAAGAATCATAAGATTCTTACATAACATAAGTTAAGCAATACAAAGCTTTGCCTTTTAGTGCTGTGGTAAGATGCTGTTGACAAAGTCTACGTGATTTTATACTCAATAATTCCAACTGATTTACGCTAGCTTAGTATGTTTTTTTGATCCAACTGAAGTGCAGTACCCAGTGGAGAGAAGGCAATCTTGGCCACAAGCAAGAACATTGGCAGCTGCCAAATATGGTCACAAGAATCAGCTTGATAATAAAAGAAAACAGAAAAGCACATTTTTGAAAGATTACTTAGAGACTTGTGTTAATACAGCAGGTAGGTGCTTGCCTTACACATGGTAAACCTGAGTTCAACTCTCAGTATCCCAAGACCCCTGAGCATTACTAGGTGTGGAAAAAATTTCAAGAAATTAAGAAACAGTAAAAAGTTTATTCAGAGAAGTGGGCAAAAGATAATCCAGGATGGCATTTGATACCAGGGTTTATCTCCAACACCACTAGGGTTCCCAAGCATCTCTGGGTGTAAACCTGAAGGCCCCAAGGCACTAATGGGAGTAACCCTGTAGACTCATGGTGACATGGTGAAACCCTCCTTGACTCTGACACTATAGGACATGAATAACATCTCATCTTATATAATGCTAAGATAACTATCTCCTGGACTCATATAAACATCATGTGTGGCCTCTGAAAAATCAGAACAACTCTTGGAAGATACTTACCAATAATGTTTTTACTCAAGGGCTAAACACTGAGGTCAAGACAACTGATATAAAGATATAGCATAAGGTTTCTAACCTATCCTTTAGTAAAAGCTAAGGAGAGTTCCTCAAAAATTTGGGTGGATTCAGTTTTTTTGGGGGGGCTATACTGGGTGGTGCTCAAAGATTACTCCTGACTCTACACTAAAAAATAGCTGCTGAGCCATATGTGATGCTGGGATTTAAGCGAAGTTGGCTACGAAAAAGCAAACCCTGCTACTGGTTGTAATATTATTCTGGCTTCTCAACATTTTTAACTAAAACTGGAATTATTTTCTGGTTTTTAATACTGATTTCAACTCCTCATATCTACCAGCTTTTATTGATTCTAAGTCCTCAAACTTTTTAAAGAGGGGGCCAGTTCATTGTCCCTCAGAATATTGGAGGCCTTGAATATAGTAAAAACAAAAATTCTGAACAAATTCCTATGTACAGTTTGTATATCTTATTTTGAATTGAAGAAACAAAACGGTAGCAAATACAATATGTGGCCCTTGGCCCATAGGTTGAGGACCATATGGACGAGGAACAGGGTTTTTCTACCTTTGAAGCATACTGTCATGGGAATGTTTGTAGGTTCTGGCATGCTCATTATCAAACCCTAAAGTCCTTTTATGGGTGGAGAAACTATGTACAACCTAGGCCAAGGGAATTCCCTTTCCAATTTCTCTAGAACTTACTATGCCTATGCAAACAAAATAAAACAAGATAAAACAAAACAAACAACCCCCAAATACACAAACCCAGTCCTCTTCCCCCCCCTTTTCCCTTCTTTGTTTCTCTTTCTCTTTGTTGTAGATTCAGTTGTTGTTCATTGTAGCTGATGTGTTTTATGTCGTTGCTTTTATTTTATATTTATTTATTTTCGTTTTGGGGTCACACCCTGCAGCATTCAGGGGTTACTACTGGCTCTATACTCAGAAATTGCTCCTGGTGGCCTCGGGGCTTGGAACCTTGTGGATGCTGGTATTTGAGCCAAAGTCCTTTCTGGATTGGCTTACTTGCAGGGCAATGCCTTTTAAAAATTTTTTATTTTATTTTATTTTATTTTTCTACTTTTTTTCCCCTTTCTTCTTTTAATATTGATATTTTCTAGATGGATTCCTCCCAACTGTCTTTCCTTTTCTTTCATTTTCTTTAAGTTGTTGCTTATCATTGTTGTTGTGTTTTTTGTTGTTGCCTTTTTAAAAATTTTTCTTTTCTCTTTCTTCTTTAAATTGATATTGATAGTGCCTAAGCTGGACTCCTCTCAAAGTTTTTTTTTTTTTTTTTGGTTGTTTGTTTTTTCCCAGCAGAACCACAGAACTTGGATCATCTTGTTCTGCCTCATAAATTGAGGAGAATAAAATAAAAATGGATGGTACAGTCGCATAAACAATGAGTGGAAATAAAAAAATGACCTAAATACAAAATCTCAAGTTGATGACAACAGAATCAAGATTCCCAATCTACAGCAAGTTTTATACAAAAAGGTCCTGTTACACTAGCAGTCCAGGGGGTAAAGGCGGGAGGTTGAGGGATGAATGCTGAGAACAGAGATGGAGGAGGACAACACTGTTGGTGGGAAAAGCCCTAATTCATTCTCACTATGTACCTTAAATATAACTGTGAAAGACTTGTAATTCACATTTGTCAAAATTAAAAAAAGAAAGAAAAAAAATGAAGTATTTGAAAAAATAAAATATGCCTGGAAATCTTTGAACGTATTCTGTTATCATAGTTTTTAGTATCACATTGATATATAAATGAGTCACAGGGAAAATATAACAGAGTTTTGAATTGTATTAGAAAATTTAGTTTTAAAGACATTTTTACTCACTATGCCATTTTTAATTTAATGAATTGTTCATCATGATAATTTATCAGTTTCTACCTCAGATTTTTCAAAGAAATAATAAAATTATTGACAATTCATAGAATTAAGTAGTAAGTTTAAAAAAGATGCCCTTTTTTTCTTAGGCCAAGTGAATTCCTTTTTGAATGACCCCAATATTTACTGTGCCAGGGCAGGAGGGAAAAAACAAAAATACAAAAAGCACAAAACCTTGGTTATTTTTTATATATATATATATATATTTTACCTTCATTTATTATTATTATTTTTATTTACCTATCTATTTTGGTCGATTTCTCTCTTTGGGTGTGATTATTGAAATTGTTGTCCCCAGTTATACTTAATTTTTCTCTTCCTCTCTTTTCTTTCATTATGTGCTATGCCATGTTTCATATTTCAAGACCATGGCGTGTTTTTTGTTTGTGTGCTTGTTTTCGTTGGTTTTTTGTTTGTTTTGTTTTGTTTTTTTTTTTGTTTGTTTTTTGTGGTGCTTATCGATATAGCTGGAGTCCTCACTGGATATTTGACACTTCTTTTGGTACTGGTGGAGTGTTTCACCTTCTCTTTCTCCTTCACCTCCCAAATCGATGATGAGAGCCACTAGAAGGATTCCGCCCATTTTCGGGGTATTAGACTCTTACCCCAATTTATTACTTTTCTCTTTTTCAGGCAAAACCACGTAACTTGAAATAGCTAGTCTTGCCTCCAGTTAGAGGGGGAAATAAGGGAGGCCTCAAGACCAAACAGGTGCAAGACTACTAAGTAGTAGGTTAGATACAGAGGGAACCACATATTCTAGCCACCCCGGGGGTGAGGGAAGAAGAAATGGGAGGGAAGACAAAAACGGACGGGTAGGGAGGACAATTCGGTGATGGGAATCCCCCCTGATTTTATGTAAATATGTACCTAAAATATTATTGTCAACAATATGTAAGCCACTATGATCAAAATAAAAATTATATTATAAAAAAGATGCCCTTTTTAATTGTTACATGTATTTTTTGCAAAAAAAGTTATTGTCAGGTCACTAATTTACCTGTATATGGATGTATATGAAGACTATTATGTTGAGTGAAAGAAATCAGAGACAGATAAACACTATATATAGTAACTAATAATACCCAGAGACAATAGAGATGAGGGCCAGAAAGACCAGCAAATGATATGAAGCTTACCAGAATGGTAAAATGTAGTTAGAGATACACATCAGTCATATTAATGTAAACCATTGATATAAAATTATATTGATATACAACAGGGCTCCTTTTTTTCTTTTTTTCTTCTACCACTCCCCTTTTCAGGGCTCTTTTTTTCTAATGAGAGAAAGTCTTTTACCTCCTGTAAAATATCTCTGACTCAAGACTAGTTCTTCTTTATTACCTGGCAATCTCACTTCTTGGCATCCATCCCAGAAAACAAAACTATTAATTAGAATGATACAAGCATTTCTATGATCATTGGTGTACTAGCTATAATAGTTAGGATATGACAAATATATGAGTCCAATACCATGTAATTATATAATAATATTATGGTACAGCACATAATAGAATATCATGCTGATATAAGGGAAAATGAAATGTTCATGTGTAAGATAAAGTAAAATAACTCAATGAAGAAAGAAGATTAAAAATACCATATGATCTCACTTATCAGTGACATATAGAGAAATGAAATTAGAGACTACACACTATTGAATTATAGTGTCTACATTTTATATTGATATTTGATTAAAAATTGAGATTATAAAGCAGTATGAGAACAAGGGATGAAAGAAGTGAACTAAGGTGACTCAGGGACAATAGTGAACAATGAATGTTGGAGACTCATTAATTGTGATCTTTAAAACCATAAGATCAAACCTGATATACAAATTTCACTAATGAATATATAGGCAAAATGCTTCAAGACCTAGACCTCAAAGGTGACTTCAACAATATGATCCCTGTAGCAGAGAATACAGAATCACAACTTAGAGGTAAATTATAAAAAAGGAACTATATCAAAAAATGTTTATATATGCAAAAGAAACACAGACTGAACTGAAAAAGCTAATTGCTTTGAAGAAGATATTTAACTCAATATATCATATGATGGGTGATATCTATGATACATGCATCTATATGTTTATGTATATCAAAAACTCACAAAGATAAACAAAGAATCTAAAGCACCAATCAAAAATGAGGAGAAGAAATGAACATAAACTTTCCTGAGGAATACCAATGAATGGAAAACAGGCACACAAAGAAAATGTTCATCATCACTTACATTAGGGGAATTCAAATCAAGATAACAATGATATATTGCTTACAGCTATGAGAATGGCATATATTAAAAACATTGGAAACACTATTTTGTTCCGCTCTAATCCACTGGGGATGGGAATGTTGTCTAATACAATCTCTTATGAAAATAGTATGGAGAGTTCTCAGTATAAACTCATAACTGAGCTTTCATATTATTCAGAAATTCCACTTTCAGTATCTATCCCCAAACCAAAATAGAAAATCTTTTATTTAAAAGGGCATGTGCACACCATAGTACAATATCTAAGATTTGCAATCAGTCTATATGTCCAAAAACTAATATGTATAATATAAAGATGTGGTATATATACACAATTTAATATTATACAATTATAGAGACTACTGGAATCATACATTTTGGGGCAACATGTGTGTAACTGGAAAATATCATGTCAAAGGAAGTAAGCCAGAAAAAGGGTAAACACATGATTATGTCACTTTTATGCACTATCTAGAATAACTTCATAAGAGAATTCAATAGTCAAAGTGGTTATGCCATTATCATCTTTGACTCTAAGGTATAGGGAAGAAAAGGAAAGAACTAGAGCAAAAAAGACAGGGAGAAAAACAAATGAGAAGCAATAAATGTAAGAAGTAAATACTATTCAGTTACATTGGTGGTGTTAAGGAAGAACAGAACTATCCCAATCACAGAGTCAATGACAGTGAAATCAGGAGAGCCAAGTTTTAACAAACATTGTTTAATAAAAGATTATTGTTAAGACAAGAGGCTGTGTGTATATGAGGTAGAATGATATGGAAAGGAACCCTGGACAATTGGTGTGGGGTTGTTGACACTGGTGGTGATAATGATGCTGCAATATTGAATGTATGAAACTCAATTATTAATTACCTTGTAATCCATGATGCATTAATGAGACTAAAATGAAAATAAAAATCAGGAGTGTTCACTAGTGTAACCATGCTATTTAAACTGCACATTAAAAAATGCAACTTAAATATATATTATATATATTATTTAATATAATATATTAAACAGGACTTTGTTATTCCAAAACATACCGACACCCCTCAATAAGCAATCTAAATTAAAAATGTCACTTTTTAATTTTAAATTAAAATGAATATGTAATTTTTTAAAGATTTTTACAAAAGTATTATGGGTTTCAGAGACAGTAGAGGAGGTGAGGTGCTTATTTTGCTTGTGGACCCCTGGTATTGCATAAAGTGGCCTGAAAACCAACAGGAATCATTCCTGAGCAAAGAACCAGGACTAATCCCTGAATATTACTGGGTATACTCCAAACTCCTTTCCCCACTCACAATAAAATGATAAAAATTATTCTGGTCTATGGGCTGGAGAGGTGGTGCCTTCCATGTGCTAGCATGTGACCATGGGTTGATCCCCTGGTGTCCCATATGGTCCCCCAAGCCAAGAACTATTTCTGAGCTCATAGCCAGAAGTAACCCCTCAGTGTCACCAGGTGTGCACCCCCACCCCCGCAAAAAATTCTGGTCCTCAAAGTAAGATGTGATTCTTGAAGGAAGTGTTAGAGTTCTAGACAGAAGGATTTCAATCCCCCTTCTTAACACACACACACACACACACACACACACACACACACATCAAAAATTCAAAGATTTAGTCACTTCCCTATTACGTAGAAAGGTCCAGAAGTGACTTTCCTTACTTTGATGAAATTAGTAATACTAGAGTAAGAACATCTGTGCTGGTACCCTTTAGATATCTCTCTCCCTCTCTATTTCCTTTTCATTTTTCTATTATTACACTCTTTTCTCAGTATTATCTTTCACTACCCTGTCCTATTAACTAGGGTGTTGAAGTTCCTTGGTGGGTTACTGATTGCCCCTATATTTTGTGATAAGCTTTCATTTTAAGTTTCATCAATGTAAATTCAGAGTTAAAAATGTTTAGAGGAGGTGTTTGTTACATGATTTTGTACATTAATAAAAACAAGGATCTTATTTTTAATGTCACAGTGAAATCTGAGAAAGCTTTAAAATAAGTAGTATGCTTCTTGATATTTACTCTTGGATCCTAGCTATTTGTTCCCCGATCCTACTGGTATTTTCAGCCAGAGAGAGAGAGAGAAAGAGAGAGAGAGAGAGAGAGAGAGAGAGAGAGAGAGAGAGAGTGGCCCAGGCAGGGATATATACAGTTACAGTGGCAAAACCTGTAAGTTACACAAACTTAAAGAAACAAAAAAGTTAAAAAAAAGTGTTTTAAACAAAAACCTTACCTGCTGTACTAAATCTCTGGCCCCTATGTATTTTATTGTTTATTTTAATTACTAAAATGACTTTTTCCATGACAATGGATCATTAGAACAGTAAGCAAGGATCTATGTGCACAAATTTAATGAATAGCAATGTTCCACTGTCAGATTTCTTTTGATTATTAAGGGCTACACAAAAATTATCCTTAGAAGACATAGAAATATTGTCATTTTTGGGTTTCTTTTGCTTATCATTTAATTTGAAAAAAAAAAACAATAAATCAGATCATTTTATTCATTATCTACTGCCTATGAAAGACTGATATCTTTTAATTCTACTCTATATTTTGACAATATCTATAATTTTGCAGCTCCGTTAGGCTCTATGGTCAGGATTCAGCAATTATGATTTTTTCTAGGCATGTTTCCTTGGTATTGAATGATTTGATACTATATAAATCATAAATACACATTTGAACTCAGAATACCCAGATTACATCCTAAATTCAATAGTTTCC
Source organism: Suncus etruscus (assembly GCF_024139225.1). Taxonomy (NCBI): domain Eukaryota; kingdom Metazoa; phylum Chordata; class Mammalia; order Eulipotyphla; family Soricidae; genus Suncus; species Suncus etruscus. The sequence goes on along the minus strand of NC_064849.1, from coordinate 160,703,449 downwards.
TTAAAACCTCTATTGACTTCTAGCATCGACTCTCCCTCATTGAGGAAAAAAAATGAATGCATTTTATTATAATCTCCAAACATTTATTTTTCTTTTTATTGGTTTTGAATAATGATTATGGTAGGAGAAAGTTGGAAAAAACTAAGCACTGGCTTTGTTGTTGCTGAAGCCAGCATAGTCATAATGAATAATTTTTTCCAAGGAAAATACTATCCAAACTGCTCTCTGCAGTGATGACTTCATTGTGTCAGTTCTGTAAAGAATGATGCTTACATGTAGAAACTGAGCCCTGAAATATTGCTATTGCTATTGAGAAATTACATCTTAAGAAACAAATATGCATTTAAATGACCAAAAATTTCAGTGGATCTGATATTTTACTAAACAGTTCTGTATTTTTTTCATATAATTTCTCCTGTATCAAATGTCTTAAATTAATTAGTAAATATCCAGCTCTAAATGTTATTGAGAAATTTAAAACAAACCAGTTCAACTTGGAACATATTTTTAATTAAATATAAATAGCTATATGTATCCAGAGACTAAAATATTGGGCAGTACAGGTCTATATGTTACCTCACAAAGAGGAAAATACCTTTCAGATATTGTTACTAAAGAACAATGTCTTATTTATAAAAATATTATACTCTTTATATGTAAGATTTATTTACATGTGCCTGTGACTGACTTAGTGATTCCCAGAATAGCATCGAGTTCTCCAACATCACCAGATGTGGCTCAAATATTATATATTTTATTAGACAAGTATGAATTAATTAATTAATTTTTGAGGACTACAGAAACTATTGCTAAGGGCTTACTGCCAGCTACACACACAGGACAGGAATCACTCCTATTGGGGCAAATAGGGATAATATAGAGTGCAAGAGATCCATCCCAAGCTAGCTGAGTACAATGTAAGCACCTTACCACCTATCCTTTTATTCCAGGCCAATAAATACTGCAGCTTTTAAAAAGATTAATTTAAAAAACAACTTTGAATATTATCAAATTTTTAATAGTTGTTCTGCAAAACTTATAGAAATATTTGGTAAGATTCGGGCATTATTTTGTTGCCAGCAATATATTCTTAAAATTGTGTTATGATTTTATTTTTTACTGTATATTCTAACATCTGTATTTGAAGTTAACTAATTAAACATAACATGTTATCAAAATATTAAATATGATATTTTAAAATATTAATATGGAGCTGGAAAGATAGTTCAAAGGATAGAGAGCTTGCCCTAATACTGTTGACCATCTTATATGGTTCCGCATGTCAGCAAATGATCCCTAAGTACAGAGTCAGGAGTAAGAGTTCAGCACTGACAGATGTTGCCTAAAAAATTAAATAATAATAGTAACATGCTATTTAGTCATGTTTATTTCTTATATACACATGCATTCAAAAAGATAAGTGATAACATTAGATGCCACTGTTTCTTATTTACTTTTTATGAATTATATTATTTCACATGTATAATCAGTAATAAAATTATAGTTTATAATTGTTTCTCCAAATAGTCATAATACAAAAATATTCAAAATTTAAGATGTCATATAGAGTAATGATATCTAAAGGAGAAAGGCATTATGAAATCAAAACCATTTTGTAACTGATTAAAGTTAATAAAATAGAGACTGGGTGAGTGAACCACTTGGCCACTTCCCCACATGGGCGCCAGATACCTGCGTTCCGCTGCAATCCTGCACCTGTCCCCAGAGACCCCCCAACCAGCTGCAGACAGGGTGAGTTAGCCACCTGGCCACCTCCCCACATGGGCACCCAGAAAACCCTGCGCCTGACCCACTCTGTGCCACTGAGACGGGCTAGATTAGAATCTATGGACTGGGTGAACTTGGGTCTAATCCTCAGACCTTGGGGTAACCTAGAGCAGCCTACCCCCATAAGCCCCAGAGTGAACCTGAGACTCCCCAAGGGCTGAGGGAAGCTTCCAGGTGGGTCTGGCTGAGGGAATTTCCTCAGCTGAGGCCCAGAGGGGGTGGAGCTCTGCTGACTCCAAGGGAATGGAGAGAGGGCAGGGAGCTAGGCTCAACAGTACCCTCCACCATTGTGGCCAGGAGCGGAACTGCACTTGCTGGCAACAAAAGGGAAGAAATAACCAGGCCCCACAAGACAGCACGCGAGGAGCCAAACCTCAGCGAGCTCACCCAAAAGACCCCTGTAAAACTACGCTCAGAGAAGGGACCCATCCCCACGCCACAGGGGCCAAAAGCAGGCTGAACTCAGAAGGCATTGCACTCCAAGCCACATGAATAAATGCAAAGAAATATGGGTAAATTAATGAGAACCCTAACATCTGGAGATATAGAGAAACCCTAGCAATTTTTCAAGTCCACCAAATCGCACAGATCCATTGGAAGGAGACCTAAAAGCAGCCATGAAGAACGAAATGGAAGCCATGATAAAGAAAATGGAGGAAACACTAGCCACTGAATACAAGAAATCCTTGGATGAACAAATCAACCAAATTAAAGAAGAACTGTCAAAGAGTATGAGAGATTCCATACAAAGGGAATTAAAGGATCTAAAAGACACCATAACAAGCCAAATGAGCAGGATCACACAGATGGAGAAGCACATTGAAGAACTCGAAGGAAGACTACAAACAAAAATCAATCAAGAAACCACCAAGGAAATAAAAGGCAAAGCACTGGAAATAAAAGTCCAATATCTAATGAACAAGAACAAAAGAAATAACCTAAGAATTGTAGGTATACAAGAAGGGGAGGAAATAGGAAAGGGGAAGAACAAGTAGTCAGGGAAATAATAACAGAAAAATTTCCCACCCTCTGGAAAAAAGATTCAGTGCAAATTCAGGAAGTAAAGTGAGTCCCTAATAAAATAGACCCAAATAAACCAACAACAAGACATATAGTAATCCAAATGGCAAAAAAAGAGAAAGATGATCTCATTAAAGCTATAAGGAAGAAAAAAACACTCAAATAAAAAGGAAGAGACATAAGAATCAAACCAGATATCCCATTAAAATAAATCAAGAAAGAAGACAGTGGAATGACATACTTAAATGCCTGAATAAAAGAAATATCCAACCTAGGGTCCAATATGCAGGAAAACTCTCATTCATATGGGAGGACAGACTAAAAACATTCTCAAACAAAAACTAACTTTCATTATCTGAGAAAACACAACTGATCCTAAATGACCGACTCAGAGATGAATTACACAATCCAAACCCCTGATTGTAACAAAACACACCCTACAAAACACAACTGCACAACAGTCCTCTCTGTCAAAAATCTCCCTAAATATTAATAAACTAAACTCTTCCATTAAGAGACACATAGTAGAGAACTGGATTAGAAAACATAAACCAGACTTCTGCTACCTGCAAGAAACACACCTACAACTACAGGACAAGCACAGGCTTAGAATAAAAGGATGGAAATTAATTAACCAGGTTAATAGAAAACAAAGAAGGGCAAGGACAGCCATTCTTATATCAAACCAAATTCCATTCAACTTCAAAAAAGTGATCAAGGACAAAGAGGTCCACTACTTACTGATCAGGGGAACACTAGATCAAGAAGTACTAACCCTGGTCAATATTTATGCACCTAATGTAGAGCCAGCAAAATATATGAGACAACTGCTCGCAAACCTGGAGAAACACATGAAAGGAAATGTGATAATAGTAGGAGATCTCAATACTCCATTATCACCACTGGACAGATCCACTAAACAGAAACATAAAAAAGAAATAAGAGCCCTAAATAAAAAATTAGAAGATCTAGGGCTAATAGACTTATATAGGACCCTCCATCCCCAGAAAGCAGAATACACATTCTTCTCAAGCCCAAATGGAACCTTCTCCAGAATAGACCATGTCCTAGGATACAAATCTAACCTATATGAGACCATAAATGTTAGGATCATTGGAAGCACCCTATCAGGACACTATGCAACAGAGTTCAATATTGACTATAAGAAGTAGCAATGGAGAAAAACTAATACCTGAATATTAAACAACATGCTGCTCAACAACAGCTGGATCAAAGAGCAAATCAAGAAAGAAATAAAAAGATTCCTTGAGACAAATGATAATGGAGACAACTTGTCAAAATCTGTGGGATACAGCAAAACCAGTAATTAGGGGGAAACTCATAGCATTACAGGCCTATGTCAAGAAACAGGAAAATGAGAAAACTAACAGTTTAAAGGATAACCTTAAGGAATTGGAACAACAGCTGCAAAGAAATCTAACCACAACCAGAAGGCAAGAAATAATAAAAACAAGAGCAGAAATAAACAACATAGAAACTAAGAAAACAATACAAAAAATCAATGAGACTAGGAGTTGGTTTTTTGGAAAAATAAACAAGATAGACAAACCACTGGCAAAATTCACCAAAAAAAGAGGGAAAACACCCAAATCAGTAGGATCACAAATGAAAGGGGAGAGATTAAAACAGAACCCCAAGAAATACAACATATCATGAGATCATTTTATGAACTACTATACTCAGTTAGGCTAGAGAACCCAGTAGAAATGGACAGATTCCTGGAAAAATACCATCTTCTGAGACTGGATAAGGAAGACCTAGAAAGTCTAAACAGACCAATTACTTCAGAGGAAATTAAGAAACTCCCTAAGAAAAAAAGTCCAGGTCCAGATGGATTTACAGGCAATTCTAATAAACATTTTGAGAAGACTTACTACCACTTTTCCACGGACTCTTCCAAATCATAGAAAAAACAGGAATCCTCCCCAACTGCTTTTATAAGTCTAATATCACACTCATTCCCAAAAATGGCAAAGACACCACTAAGAAAGAAAACAACAGAACAATCTCACGAATGAACATAAATGCAAAGATTCTCAACAAAATTTTAGCAAACTGAATCCAGCACTTTATCAAAAAGATCATAAATCATGACCAAGTGGGTTTAATCCCTGGAATGCAAGGTTGGTTCAACATATGCAAATCAATCAACATCATACATCACATCAATAATAAGAAAGAGAAAAACCACATGATCATGTCAGTCGATGCAAAGAAGGCATTTGACAAAATTTATCACCCTTTCATGTTAAAAACACTCAGCAAAATAGGGTTAGAAGGACTCCTCAAGATAGTTACAGATATCTATTAAAAGCCCACAGCCAACATTATCCTTAATGTCAAAAATCTAGAAGCATTTCCACTAAAGTCAGGAACTAGGCAAGGCTGTCCACTCTCTTCACTCTTAGTCAATATAATCTTAGAAGTCCTAGCAATAGCAATCCGACAAGAGACAGAAATCAAAGTAAACCAAATTGGAAAGAGGAACTCAATCTATCTCTTTTTGCAGATGATAGGATAATATTGAAAACCCTAAAGTGTCCACAGTTAAACTCCTAGAAACAATTAACCAATATAGCAAAGTGGCTGGCTTCAAAGTCAATGCAGAAAAGACAGTAGCATTTATACAAATAACAAAGTTGAGAGGAGAGATTAAAAATACAACTCCATTTAAAATAGTATCAAAAATATAAGGTACCTAGGAATCAAATCTTACAAGGGAAGTGAAGGACCTATACCAGGGAAACTTCAAAACACTCCAGAAAGAAATTGAAGAGGCTCGAAGGAAATTGAAGAACATCCCATGCTCATGAGTAGGTAGAATCAACATAGTCAAAATGACTATCCTACCAAAACTACTATATAGATTTAATGAAATCCCTATCCAAATTCAGACATCATTCTTTAAGGAATTAGAACAATCAATCATAAAATTCATCTGTAACCACAAAAGACCCAGGATAGCCAAATACATATTGAAAAACAACAAGCTGGGTGGCATCCTTTTACCTAACTTGAAACTATACTATAAAGCTATAGTGATCAAAATAGCATGGTACTGGAACAAAGACAGGACCTCAGACAAGTGGGTTAGAACAGAATTTCCATACATAAACCCCCATATATACAGTCAACTAATATTTGACAAAAGAACCAAGAACTTGAAATGGAACAAAGAAAGTCTCTTCAACAAATGGTGTTGATACAACTGGAAAACCACATGTAGGAAATTGAAAATTGAGGGCTGGCAAGGTTGCACTAGAGGTAAGGTGTCTGCATGCAAGTGCTAGCCAAAGAAGGACTGTGGTTTGATTCCTCGGTGTCCCATATGGTCCCCCCAATCCAGGAGCAATTTCTGAGTGTGCTTAGCTAGGGGTAACCCCTGAGCATCAAACAGGAGTGGCCCGAAAAACTAAAATATAGATATATATATTTATATATATAAAGTTTATTGAGAGTAAAATAGGTAGAACACTCGAAGACCTATATATTAAAAAGGTCTTCAAGGACGGAACACCAATGGCAAGAACTTTAAAGTCAAACATAAACAAATGGGACTACATCAAACTAAAAAGCTTCTGCATGGTGAAAGAAACCCCACTTAACACAAGAAAACAGTTAACTGAATGGGAAAAAATCTTTTCACTCAAATACAAAGCACTCAGTAAGCTGAGCCTCCGAAACAAAATAAAGCCATAAAAATGGGAAGATGAAATGAATAGACACTTCTCTGAGGAAGACTGAAAGATGACCAACGAACCCATGAAAACATACTCACCTTCACTCATCATCAGAGAAATTCAAATCAAGACAACAATGATGTACCAAATACACCAGTGAGAATGGCTCACATAAAAAATAATGAGAACAATCTCTGTTGGTGGGGATGCAGTATGAAAGGCACTCTCATCCACTGCTGGTGGGATTTTTCTCTAGTCCAACCCCTATGGAGAACAGTCTGGAGAGTGCTCAAGGAACTCAGAATTGAGCTGCCACTTGATCCAGCAATTACTCTCCTAGGTATCTACTCCCAAGTCGGAAGGACATTCATCCAAAAGTATGTGTGCACCCCACTATTTATAGCAGCACTCAGTATAATAGCCAAGTCTTGGAACCAACTTCGATGTCCAACAACAGTTGAGTGGATCATTAAGATGTGGTATCTATACACAATGGAATACTTCATGGCAGTCAGAAATGATACAACGTGGATGGACCTATAACATATTATGTTAAATGAAGTAAGCCAGAAGATGAAAGATAAACACAGGAATATAGCACTATTCTGAAGCACCTAGAAAACACACCACATATACATCTAATACTCAATGATCAAATAACAGGATTTAGCTGGGTAGAAACTCCAAATACTGTAAAGTCAACATATACTGGGGAGTAGTGCTCAAATCAGATGAAAGAGGAACAACACAAACTCCTGACTACACATTGTACCATAAAGAAACTAACAGCAGCAAAAACAGCAGGGAAGAGAGAATGGGTATGTAATCAGCCTTTTACTACAAAGGCCCATAATAATCTCTTAGGGATTTTGTACAGGATTACAGGTAAAGATTACCGTGGGAAATCACTGACTCCAATGGAAGCATTTCAGAATAATATGATTTAATGCCTTAATCTTACTATATTTAAAATAACCTCTCAGCTTTTCTGTCCACAGGCATTCTTGGATACAAAGGGTGGACAACCCATGGCACCTTGGGACTCAGTCACATGAGATACCATGCCCAGCTTGCAATATGAAGAGGCCTCGATAAAACTCTTTAGCATACACTTTATTCCTAGGTTATACCTTCTTTTAGGACCTGAAGTACGTGACCAGCCAGATCATCGAAGCAGCAACTGTGACCTACAGATTTATACTACATGGCCTTCTCATGGAACACATTCAAGCAAACTAACATTCTTTTCTCTTCTCACTACATTTTTTCTTCTTTTTCTTGTTAATTTTATTTGCTCTTTTCTCCTTTTCTGCCCCTTCCATATACTTCCCCCTTTCTCCTCTATTAGAAATCCGACTATCCCTTCACCCCTCAATCTCATCCAGGTTTACCACCTTATTAAAACTCTTCACCCTCAGTTCTTAATCTATTAGGCATCAAGACAGAACTCCTACCCCAACTAACTAGTATCCAGCACCCAAGTGAAGGGACACCCACTCAAACTTATACCTCATCCCCATCAAGAAAAGACAACCAACACTCCTGCTGACTCACATGCTGTGGCCCTCCTTACCAACTCTTCCTAATGCGGACTGTTGCGAGTTCTTCACAACAGCTATAGGAACCAAATCCTATCTGGGACATTTTTAATACTGCTCAAACACCAACATGGCCCAGCTCTAATATGATATCCTGACAACGAGGAAATTGGGAACAACTTGACCTAAGGGCATGTTATCCTACCTCACCAGCTAACAATAAGACAAAATCAGAAGACTTGTCACCCTTTGGTCTGTGCAAAAGCCAAGATTGTTATCTACAGATGACTGGCCTTTGGAACCATGACTGGCTTGTGATGCTTGTGAAACCCCTGTGATGTTCAGGGGGTTACTCTTTGCTACGTGCTCAGAAATTGCTCCTGGTTCAGGGGATCATATGGGACACCTGGAGAATTGAACCAAGTCCATCCTAGATTGGCCTCGAGCAAGGCACAAGGTGCTATTGCTCTGGCCCCAATAGTGACTCAATTTCTATTATCAGCATCATATATGACCCCAAGTTTAACCAGAGCTATGTCTGAGCAGATTTCAGGACAAATTTCTGAAGGTTTCTAAAAATTTGTCCTCCACTCCCCCCAAAAAATTTCATGCTAATACTAATAAAGTTAGTGCAGGAAGAATAGAAATTTAAAAAGATAAAAGGAACATTACATAATTATAAGGAGTTCAATTATCCAAGAAATAATTACAATCCTAACTATAAAAACAAATAGCAGAAAGAATCAATGCACATGAGGCAAGAAGTGATAGAAATTCAAGGAGAAAAAAATACAACAATATATTTGGGAACTTCAACACTATTTACTTGTAATTCATTAATCAAGTGGGCAGAAAATCAGTAACAGTATAGATAAAAGAAGAGCATTATCAATCACTTATCCTAACTTTCATTTGTCAAATATTTAATACTTAAAAAATTTAGATTTATTTAAAATTCACAAAGGGCAGTCATCAAGATTGGCTACATAATAATACATATTGTATTTTTATACTTACTTAAGGAAAAATAGAATTATCTTCTGCTATCAGAACTTAATTATTGTAAAATAAAAAATAATAACACAAATTTTCATATCTAAATATTAAGTAATATAGAAAACGTGTCAAAGCTTTCTTAAAAATATAAAAGCAATAAACTTTAGAATATAAAAGCAATAAACTTTTGAAAAGGAAATGAAACATAAAATTGAATAAATTTGAATATGGAAAATTTTAGAGAATACATTAAACAAACATACTATTCTAAATTTGCATTGATAAAATTGAAGAACCTCTACTTATAGCTAAAACACAGAATAGAATGCACAAAAAATGCACAAGACAATTTCATCTGATAGCAAAGAAGAGTCATCATAGTCAATTGAATGTCCGTAAGACATATGTAGGTCAGATTGGACTGGAAAAATAGCTCAAAGTACTTAAAAACTTGTTGTTGTTGTTGTTGTTGTTGTTGTTGTTTGGACCACACCCAGTGATGCTCAGGTGTTAGTCCTGACTATGCGCTCAGAAATAGCTCCTGGCTAGCTCCTGGCTTGGGGGACCATATGGGATCCCGGGGGGTTCAAACCAGGGTCTGTCCTAGGCTAGCACCAGCAAGGCAGATGCTTTACCACTCTGTGCCACCATTCTGGCCCCAACTTTTTTTTTTTTTTTTTTTTGATGAGACCAAGGTTCTATCACTTTTATCTCTAACCTCCCCAAGTACTACTGTGGGTATGTTCCTACCACAGTAATTCATGATGACTATTCACTGTGACCCCTTAAATGCCTAACAGTAAAATATATATATATATATATATACATATATATTAGTTTTATATATATAAAAGAAAAAATATATTTATATATATAAGAAAAAATATATATATAGAAAATAAAGAAAAATATTGTTGTTTTGGGGTCACACCCTGCAGCACTCAGGGGTTACTCCTGGCTCTATGCTCAGTAATAGCTCCTGGCAGGCTCAGAAGACCATATGGGATGCAAGATAGGAACCACCATCCTTCTGCATGCAAGGCAAATAAATGTCTTAACTCCATGCTATCTTTCCGGCCCTAAACAATAATTTAAATAATAAAATAGTACCAAAAACTTGAGGTTGATATACAAATATGATATACAATAGACATCTCAAAATACAAAAAATTAACAAAATGCAAACAGAAGCAATTTATGTATGTTTAAATTTATATTATTAGCAAGCTTTCTATAAATTTATTTCTATAAATAAAATACTGAACTAAATGTTTTACTAATGAATACTACCAAAAACCAAAAAACAAATCCAGTCAAAATATATCTTGCAGGACATATACACAAAAGGATAATTACTCCCTTGTTCTATGAAGATTGCACTAACCTATAATCCAAACTACATAACGGCATAATATCAAAGTAAATATATAAAACACTATAAACCTACTCAGAAAAAACAAAATGTTGGTTATTAAAGTTAATCAATGCATAAATAATATTAGTCAATAGATCTAATTTATAATTTATTTATGTTATATTACATTGATTCAAACTTGAAATTCATGCAAAATAATATTATATTAACAGGCTAAAAACATTTAAAATAGGAAAACAAAGACAAATGTGGACAATGTCCAATGTTTATTATAAATACTCATAAATCTAAAATTACATAAAATTTCTCTTCATTTTATAAGTAACAAATTCATAAGTAATATAGTTCTATAATTGATTTTAAGCTATTAACCACTTTTCTTTTATTAAGGACATTGTAAGAGTAATCATTCTTCAATCTATTTAACTTAGAAATTAGAAATTCTAGTTAGTGAAACATTAAAATAGGAAGCAAAGGCTTCCTATTGCATACATAATGATGTTTGCAAAACTTGTATAAATAATATCCAAATATATTGCATAAAAATATAAAATATAAATTTAATTATATATGCATTACTAATAGTCACTATTTTTAAAGTTTTCTGTTATATACTCACTAATATTTTTATATGTTATAATACCAATGTGCATGTGTAATATTTCAGATTTTAAATATTTATATATCCATAGGAAGCAACTGTCAACCAAATTTTAATATTCATGCACCATTGCTTAAATTTTAGTTGATTGATTTTGTTCCTTCCCCAAGTTATATTTAGGTAGATCACTTTTTCTATAATTCTGGCAACTAGGGATGCATTGATCATATACATATATAATCCCATATAACTCAAGACTCCATATAACTTCATTAAACAGCTCATATTTATGTAGCGATTAGTTTTCTAATACCTACCAAAACACAGCCTTATTTTATCAAAATATTTTATCATAATAATCCATTATCTTTAATAATGAATTATGCTATTTTTATAATATCTATTCTATATTTTCCTATTGAAGTGCTCTTTATTATTTTCAGTGTAATACAATTATAAATAAGTTGCATTAACCGTTGTGGGCATACAAATTCTAATTTTTAGTAGTATGATAGTTAAATGATAGGACTACATTTACTTTTATAGGAAGCTACCAAAATCTCATCAGGATGAGTGTTTATTTAGTTTTTTTTAAGAAAGTTTTGTATTTAACATTCTAGCCTCTGATTTACTGTATCTTATTTATGTTAGACTATGAATGTTCAATTATCCTTGTTGCTCCAGCATGATTGCTCTTAATTAATTGAATCTATATTATTATTTCAACTGGAATTATTTCTAGTTTGTGAACATAGTATTTGTTATTAAATAAAAAATTAAGCAATGTATACATATTTAGAATTTGAATTTTAAAAGAATTCTAAAGGAAAGGAATATATTACAGATTTACTTTTTATGTTATTTCTCTGAAGTACAGGAGCTATGTGATATTTTCTGTGTAATATGTTTTTGAGCATTGAAAATATCACTGATTATTATTCAATATACAAACATTTTTGGCATGCAATGATTAGCAAGGCATTTTCTATAGCATAATGTAAAGTTTTTTTTATATTTTGCTAATTTTAATATTTTGCTAATTAAAATGTTTTAAAAGAACACTCAAATCTAATTTTTGATCTTCCTTATGGATCTATAGTTCTCATTGACAAATTATCATTGAGTTGTGCCTTTTTGTTCCTGAAATCCTGTGCTTACATGCTTGAGGAACCCTATCCTTCTGCCCTGTGCAATTGTGTCCTGCACCTTGGTGACAGATTGTCCAGTCAAGTCCTATGTCATCTATTCTCTAAACCTCAGTGGATGTAGTAAAGAGCCCAGACCTGCACATCCCCATCCTGATATACCACACAGCGTCATGTCTACAAACCCTAGGGAACCTATTTTTTTCTCTACTGCAAAATATCACACACCTACTTCAGGAATTGACCTCATCTTATATACATTTATCCTCTAAAACTAAAACCAAAAATATTACCACTTACATCTCTGATGTTGGCAATTTGTGTGACATGGAATCTTATTTCTGAGACAGTATCCAGATTTAAATATCGATAAACTTATGGGAGTAAAGAATTAACAACTCTATGGGAACACTCAAATGAAACTGCACGGTTCAAAAAATAGCAGACATATTCATACTAACTCACTGCTTAACGTAACTCATCAGATCAGCTCCCAAGTAACTGGGATACTAAACTTCCACCATTAACGCTGAAAAACTTCAGAGCTCACTGTAGGTAAAGGCAGAGAAGCCCAGTTAAGTCTCAAAGCTCATAGAAACATGTGAAAAAGGTAGGTAAAAATCTGAAATTGAAGCACTGCACTGACAACCAAAATTAAGCAAGTACTTGCCAGCAGAAGTAAGCAAACTTTGCATGAGAAATTCAACCACTTCAAAGAACTTTATTAGAGTATAAAAATTGAATACAAATGGTATTGAAGCAGCTAAAAAATACACGAGAAAATAATAGAAGACTATCCCAGGCAAGAACTCAATATCTGAATATTAAAGATAAAATACATGCCAGAATAGGAAAGAATGTATAGAAGAAAATAAAAAGCAAACTAAATAATGAAAAAAAATGAAAGGTACTTGATGGACAAAGATAAAAGAAATCTTTGAATTACCATTCTGTAATTTGTGAGTAACCTTTTTGTATTCCTATAATACAAAATAGAAAGGGGATGACAAGCTGTGGTGAAATTAAGTCTGAATAAGTTCCCACTCTCTGAAAAGAAACTGCTATACAAAGTCTGAAACAAAAGTAAGATAGCAGACAAAATTAACAAAATTGAACAACACCAGTATACATAGTACACTAAGTAATCAAAATGACAAAATGAAAGCAATGATACAAAAGAGATGAAATACTTAATTCTGTAAGAGATCAGTAAAATTTTAAGTAAAAGGGAAAAGTAAAAATGACAACAGAACTTTAGTATAACTTGGGGTAGTTTAGAAACAAGTGCAGTGACATTTTAATATTACTAAATGAAAGATACTTTTAACCTAGAATCTACCACTCACCAAAGATCATATCTAAGTGGGAGGAAAGTTTAAATACACTCTCAAACAAACAAAAGCTGGTCACATTTGTGAAAACCAAACCAACCTTCTTTTAATGAACCACTTACATAAACCAACTGTAGAAGCAGCAATGCTGCATTTTTTTTTGTTTGTTTGTATTTTTGGGTCACACCCAGCAGCGCTCAGGGTTTACTCCTGGCTCTATGCTCAGAAATCGCTCCTGGCAGGCTCCGGGGACCATATGGGATGCTGGGATTCAAACCACCTACCTTCTGCATGCAAGGCAAACGCCTTACCCCCATGCTATCTCTCCAGCCCAGCAATGCTACGTTTAAAGAGTATCAGGCCCTCCATCCCTAGAGATAGCATGGAGGTAGGTAAAGTTTTTGCCTTGCATGCAGAAGGATGGTGGTTTGAATCCCTGCATCCCATATGGTCCACCAAGCCTGCCAGGAGCAATCTGAACGTAGAGCCAGAAGTAACCCCTGAGCGCTGCCAGGTATGAACCCCCCCAAAAAAAAAACCATAAAGAATAATAGCCCTTTAAATAAATTATCCCTAATTGGCAACAAATTATATCAAAAGGGACAGTGGCAAGTTAGGTCAGGAAATAATATCTACAGGTATTGCCTACTGAAATTCATCCAATAATCCCAGGATAGACACAGGCTCAAAAAATAAAATGGACATAAAACATTCAAGTCAATGTAAAACAAAAAATAATCTAAGACATACAAACTTACATCAGGCCATTGTATTCAATTTGAAGCAAGTTATTAGAAATATGATATTAGGGGGCCTGCAAGGTGGCGCTAGATGTAAGGTGTCAGGAAGAACCGTGGTTCAATCCCCAGGCATTCCATATGGTTCCTCCAAGCCAGGGGCAATTTCTGAGTGCTTAGCCAGAAGTAACACCTGAGCATCAAACGGGTGTAGCCCGAAAAACCAAAGAAAAAAAAAAGAAAGAAAGAAAGAAAGAAAGAAATATGATATTAGCAATACTTTTTTTGTTAAGAGAACAATAGATCAAGAAGTACTCACTCTAATATATTCTCACTGTATGTTCAGTCAGCAAAGTGTAAGGTTTTTGCTTACAAACCTAAAGAAACACCTGGATAGAAACAAAATCAGAGAGAGATGTCAACATGCTATTGTCACCCCTGCATAGATCAAGTATACTGAGCACCAGTAGAAATACAAGACCCATAAAGCCATAAATAAGAAACTGAAAGAGTGGGGACATATATAACATTTTATCCACAAAAAGTCAAGTGCATGCTCTTTTTTAATACACAATAAACATCTACAGTATAAATTACATTTTAGGATATAAGTTAAACATAAATTCACAAACATAAGTATTATGTCAAATATTGTATCAGACCTCAATATCACAGATATAGAAATTAGTCATTGAAAAAATATATAGATGCACTCTAACACCCTGAAATTAATAACATACTGCTAAATAACAACTGGTTGAAAACAAGTAAATGAAGAAATAAAAATATCCATGGTACTAATGATAATGAATTAACAAGTTACAAAAATCTATGGGACACAACAACAACAGTACTTAATTCAAAACTCATAGCAACACAATTCTACAAAAGGAAAGCAGACAAAATCAGCAACCTGCATAAATACAAGAAGTGTCTGAATAGTCAACAATAAATGAAAATGAGACTAGTAGAAGAAAAGAAATGATAAATACAGGAAAAGAAATGGACAATCTAGAAACCAAGAAAGAAATACAAAGAAACAATAAAACCAGTAGTTGATTTTATGAAAGGATAAACAATATAGGCAGACCATTGGCTAGACTCACAACTAAAAATACAACTAAAAGAAAAAGATAAAAAATAAAATCATATCAGAAACCAAAGGAGAGAAACAAAAGAACACCCAGAAGTCCAAGACATCATAATAATTGACTATGAACAACTCTACTCTGTTATATACTGAAGATACTGGAAAAAGTAGACAAATTCACAGAAACATGTAACCTCCCCAAACCATATGAATAATATGTAGCAAGAATGAAGAGGCAGTAACAAGAACATAGAACATAAATTCACACTTTTCCCCAATAAGATAAGATGTAAACTTAGCTGTGAAAGATCATGGCAACTCCTGCCCACACAACAAATACAGGCCATCTAGGGGAAAGGTGGTGAGTCAATTCCTGCCCTGATGTAACCAAACTCGCTGCCTCCATCATCCAGAATCGTTTCCGAAATAACTTTAGCTTGTTTATGACACTCTATGGTTCTCTTCGGGGATACTGATCTGACCACACTTCTGGTATGCGGATTTTTAGGCTGATGTCACCGGGGCATTTTGTAGCCATTTCAGGCAAACCTCTATATCTTCCTTCTTCTGGGAAGCTTGGCAGCTTTAGTCAGACCCACAAATAAGGTTGCATGTTAAAAACAGGTAAGCTCTAAAGACTCACTCTTTTTTTTTTTTTTTTTTTTGGTTTTTGGGCCACACCTGGCAGTGCTCAGGGGTTACTCCTGGCTGTCTGCTCAGAAATAGCTCCTGGCAGGCACGGGGGACCATATGGGACACCGGGATTCGAACCAACCACCTTTGGTCCTGGATCGGCTGCTTGCAAGGCAAACGCCGCTGGGCTATCTCTCCGGTCCCAAGACTCACTCTTTTCTAGAAAGAAATATAAACCAAACTGCATAAGAGTATGGCTGCATCAGCCCACGCAGCAGAAAGACGGCCATCTTGGAGGAGAGAGTGGGCCAAGCTCTACCCTGCCAAAGCCACCCTTGCTGTTTTCATCATCCAGAATCTGTTTCCTCAATAGCCTCAACTCATCTATGATCCACAATTCCCTTCGGAAACACTGATATGATCTAAACAGGTGGTGGAGGGGCTGGTATCATCAGGGCTTTGTGTAGCACATTTCTGGCACTCTCTTCTCATATTGTCTTTTTCCAAGAGTTCTGGCAGCTGAGTAAATGACCCTAAATTTTATAGTATTCATAATAGTGCTTTGAACTTCTAAAAACTTTATTTGATGCTGTCACCACTAAAGGAATATCCCAATTTAACAGAATGTACAGCGAACAAGAGCCTAGTAAACCTTTTGCCATTGCATTAATCACTTTTAGGAGATACATTTTCAAATGTATTTGAACCCAACTTCTTAGTTTTTCTTTTTCTTCCTCTTTCTTTCTTACTCTCTTTTTTCTCTCATTCTTTCTTCCATTTTATTATTTTTTTCGTGCTATTTTATTAAGTTTTCTTTAACTTATATGGAAACAAATGTATAATGATCAACTATGCCTAGTATGTGATGAATTTTATTTAAATAAAGAGGAAAATCTATTACAGCAAAAATTTATTATAAATCAGATGGCCAAATCAATCAATACAGAAAAAGTTTTTGACAAGTTCCAAAAAAAATTAAATTAAAAAATGGAATGGAATATATTTGCAAGAAAATTTCCTCAGGATATTAACAGCTATCTATTAAAAATCCATAGCCAATTTTATACTAAATGGTAAAAATTTGAAATCATTCCCACTAAGATTGGTATTTTGAAAGGATAACCACTATATCTACATTTAGTAAACATTATATTAAAATACTAATAATTAAAATCTGGCAAAAAATTAAATTCATGGGGCCATAGTGATGGCACAGCAGTAGAGCATTTGCCTTGCATGATGCTGACCCAGGATGGACCTTGATTCAATCCCCGGCACCCTATATGAATGTTATGGTAATAATATCCAGATATATTAGAAACTAGTGACAAGAGGACAATTTCATGATAGGAAGCTTTTTACAGATTTCTGGAGAGTCCAGTTTGGGTAGAGAAGGGACTGCTGTGACAATGATATTTGGAAATGATCGCTCTGGACAAGAACTGGAATTGAAAGGAGGTAAAGTGATATACACAATAACTTTCACTAATAATATTGCAAATATTATATTGAGAAATATTAATTAATATTAATAATATTGCCTTAAATGGAAGAGAGATAAATGTGTTAATTAATATAATAATATTGCCTAAAAGTAGAATTTAGATAAATATAAAAAAGAGGGTGGGAGGGGAATTAGGGACATTGGTTTTTTGGAAAGTGCACTGAAGAAGGATTTTCAAACATCTTTGTAACACTCAAAACAAAAACATTATAATGAACAAATTTGTAACCAAGGTGTTTAAATAAAATAATTTAGGAAAAAGAAACTTTAATAATACAATTCTATTTGCAAGACCTACAGAATCAAACTAGATATCCAAAGAGAGAGAAGTGGATTTTGATGATTTGGTATATGTCTACAATGGGATGGTACACAGCTTTAAGAAATGACAAAATCATGCAATTAGATGCTAAATGGATGAAGCTGAAATGGGCCACATCCTACAGATGCCAGGGATTACTCCTGGCTCTGTGCTCAGAAATTGCTCCTGGCTGGCACAGGGGACCAAATGGGATGCTGGAATTCGAACTACCGTCCATCTTGGGTCTGCTGCTTGCAAGGCAAATGCCCTACCACTGTGCTATCTCTCCAGCATCCTGAATGCAGTAATTTAAAAAGGGGAATTTCTAGATCACTCTTGGACTCAGAATATAGGAAGGATAAGGAATGTAATGGAGGAATATAATGGAATAGAGGGTAGTGGATTAAGAGAAAATGGAGAAGCAATAGGATAATAGTCAAGGAAATGTGGGTATATCAATGATGTTAAGAAATAATAGAGCTAAATATAAAATCAGAGAGTCAGCAATAGTGAAAGCATGAGACAAAATTTTAACAACTGAACTTGAAAAGATGCCTGACCCAAGATGGTATGTTTGAGGCAGTGTGTGGGTGGAAGTATTTGGGATAGAATCTCTGACCATTGGTGGAGGGAAGCTGACAATGATGATAGGATCAATGCCAAAATATTGTACGTCTAAAATTCAACTAGGAATAATTATGTAAATCACAGTGCTTTTAAAAAATGAAAACATAAAAATGTTAATAGATTAAAATATTAATTGAGTTTCATCACTCAAACTGGCATCAGCTTATTATTATGATATAAAATTATTATCTACTTAAGGACTTTATAGGGATTATAATTATTGGTTTTTATATAAAAACAAATTGATAAAATAAAGAAACTTTCATATGATCACAATGAATTTCAGCATAAAGAATAAAATCATTTTAATTGACTGAACAATTTGAAATAATCTAAAAGAATGGATTATTTAAGTGTTTTTGATGTTGTTAATTCCTATTCCTCTTTTAAATAGTCAAGTTTTTAGTCTGTTGAGATCTTTAAAATTCTCTTGTAATAAGCAACAAATGAGAACTAAAATTTGCTTTTCTTCACTCCTCAGAATTCAGCATTTAGATTTATACAGAGTGTCTGTGAATATTTCTTCCCAAGATTTATGAAAATTTCTGATGCATCCCTTGGAGGAGACAAAGGTCAATGTATTGTTAAATAACAGCATCTTTGAAAAAAGCTTCTGGAAAAAGGTATCACATGGAAACAATTTCTACCATTGTAACACAGAAGAAAAAGGTCTTTTCTTGCTTAGAACTTATCTAGATCTAAGTAACAGCTGGACTGACTGATGAAACTAAACATTTTATGATAAGGGATGCATAAATCTTTACAGAGTATGTTCTGATAGGCTTTGGTTTATTTTTCAACAGTTAACTGACAAGCTAATATAGTCCATATTTTTCTAAAATAATGACTTTCTATTTTATTTTTAAATAAATATGGTCCACTAGCCTCTTTTTATATCACAATATTTAGTATTAGCACATTATAAGGTATTTATCAAGTCATATTTTATAGAAATATATATTCATGATATGATTAGATTTATATTCACCACAAAATTTAATAATCCTTGTTTTTGTAATATGTGTCAGAAAAGACAAATAGTTTCTAATAGATTTATTAAATGTTATTTATAACTTGATTTAACTTGAAATATACCCAAAAATGATTTTATAAATTAAAATATGATTAGTTCAGTGCCTACTGCTTTAGATAGTAACTTTTTGTATGTGTGAGAACTTAAAAATCTACTCTCTTAGCAATTGGAAACATTTAATACTTTATTACATGCTGCATTTTAATGTTTGTATTTTGAGTGAAATTAATCTGGTGATAAATTTAAAAAATATGTCAGCATTTTGTCATTTGCAAGAGTTAAGAAGTTAAAGTAATTTCCTTGCATTTCGTTAATCCAGTTTATTCCTGGGTAATGCATGGTTCCAAAGTATCTCTGGGACTAAACTCTGAGCAGAGTGATGTCAGGTTTGGCACAAATACACCCAAATTGCAACTTTACCTTAGAGAATTGTCTATATTAAGCATTATTTAAACATATTATATTATCATACTTAGTCTATAGGATTTTAGAACAGCTTATAAAATGACAGAAGATAAAGTGATGTGGTTTTGTGATATTTTCCTTATAGTGAGAGCCCCTGGGTTTGATTTCTGGTAATATGTAGTCATCTTAGAATCAAAGCAATCAATATTTGAGTATACATGCTGTTTTGTTCAGGCCATGCTTGATATTTCCCCAAATTCATAAAATATAAAAAAAATTAAAATTGATAAAAAGGGGGCCTGAGTGATAGCACAGCACAGATAGGGTGTTTCCCTTTAGCCTGCCGAGAGTGATTTCTGAGTACACAGCAGGACTAAAACTAAGCACCACTGGGTGTGGCTCAATAACCAAAAATAAATAAATAAAAAGATAAAAGAAGGGTGATCTTAAAAATGTAGAGGAAAAAAATTCATCCAGCTTATATGATACCTAAGAACAAGATTAGATTAGATGCTGGACTGTCAGGGAGAGAAAAACTAAGAGTGAGTTGAGAAAAGGTTAATAAATTCATTTATTAGTCAGAAACCCTAAAGTATTGAGATGCAAGCTCTTAAAATGTTTATCCTAAAATTTCGATAATTTGATTAGGTTAAAGCTATAAAAAGCATTGCATACCAGTGGAGATATTGGTTGGATTCTCACAGTGAGGACTTGAAACATGCAGACAAAAGACGCTGGAGGGCAGTGGGAGGACTAGTAATAAATGTGTGTGATTTGTATTTGTGTGTTTGTGGCATGGTGTGTGATGGAGTTGAGGTGGTTTATATTTATAGAGTAAGGGAAATGTAGAGATTGTAGGAAAGATTATAAGCAGGCTAATAGGGAAACATTGCAGGAAATAGAAAACTGTCACAAAACACAAATTTTTATTATCAAATTAGGTTTTGGAATATAAAAGTTTTATATGTGAATTTCTTTTTTTCTTTTTTTTTTTTTTTGGTTTTTGTGTTACACCCGGCAGCGCTCAGGGGTTATTCCTGGCTCCATGCTCCGAAATTGCGCCTGGCAGGCTCTGGGGACCATATGGGATATCAGAATTTGAACCAATGACCTTCTGCACGAAAGGCAAATGCCTTAGCTCCATGCTATCTCTCTGGTCCCATATGTGAATTTCTGATCATGAAAAGAGGTTATCTTACAATGTTGAAATTCAAAGCACTGGGAAAGACTGGAAGGCACCTCATGGATTGTAGTACTGAGGGACCTGAAAGACTGTGGGTCTTTACTGAATAGACTTCTGGCTCCACATATTCCAATGCTGAGCAATTGAACAAGCAATAAAATTCAGTGAGCAGAGTGGAAAATATACAGAGGTATGGTTGGAAAAATGTATGATATACACTAAACAACAACATAAAAATTAGAAAATAACATACCAGCAATCTTAGTATTTGAAATATGAGTGACTGAAGTTAACCACCTATACTCTAGAACAAATTATTAGTAGTATGTAGCTTAACAACAAGTCAGAAAATAAAAACTCCCTATTTTCTTATTGTATTTTATTACTCCTAAGTTTTTGTAAAACAAAACTTAGACCTTGTACTTTTTCTTGACTGGTACCCAACGTATTTTAATAACATTAATCTTAAAAATCTGAAGTATATTTAATAGCTTCCCCCCACATTCTTCTGATTATATCTTATTTTACATAACATATGCAATATAATTTTAATTATAATGGGACAATAAAATAAACTAAAATTTATTTTACAAGGTAATAAAAATAATTATGCTTTATAGGTAGAAGAATGCTTTTAATTATTACATTGTTTCTGACACATTATATATGCTATCATAGCACATATATTGTATGTAGGATAATTTATTTTTTCTTGATCATTGTCTTAGTTGATACAAAGATATTAGAAAATGTAATAAAATTTATAGCTATTCTACAAATTTATAACAAAGTTTGTTGCAGGTATAAAGATTTATTTGTTCAATTTAAATAAATTTGTAACTTCACTTTTAGTTATTTTTAAGTAATTGTAAAAATTAATTATGATCTAAGTAAAAAGGTATTTTAGCTAGAAAAGTGGTTTTTAATATCTTTGCATTTCTTTGAAAAATTGTAAAATGTGCCTAGTATTTATAAAATTTAGGTTATTTTCTTTTATCATTAATAATTATGTATTTTGAGAAATAATCCCAATTATCTGAGTAAAATCATTGGGAAATAAAGATTTTATTACACCTGATAAGTTTCTATTTTTAGATTTACTTTTAATATCCTTCACAACATTCTTTATTTAGTTGATGACTTGTGATTGATTTGACATCTATGGAAGCCAAGTAAAATTTTGTTTTAAAGATGACTTTAATTAAAGTACATTCTGAATTTTATGAAGTTTCAACATTTCTCATTTCCCCTTTAATTAAAATCTTATTCTAGAGGTCTATTTTCTTTCTTTTAATTCTAGTAGTTTAACTTGTGTGAAAGAAAAATTTCAAAAGGGAGCTTAGACTTGACTGTATGTTTGGCTGATCAAGAAGCAGAAAATGCAGAAAATCTAATGAGAAAGCTTATTATTATGATGTGCACAGCCCAGCTTTTGCATAATCAAGCATGTCAATGCACTCACATATTTGAGAATGCTGTTTAGAGCCATACATCTGAATCTTTTTAATGTTTCTCCATTACCATTGCTTTTGCTGCCTCACTCAGGAAGCTATCATCCATGACCCTAATTTTCAAAACGAGGCAGCTAAAAACAAAAACGGAATGTTTCCTAATCCTATTAAAACATTTTTCCCCTTCAAACCAGAAAGAAAACAGGTGGTGTTCTCAATTTTTAAAGGATAAGAATTATGAACTATAATCTGAATATGACTATGATTATACAGAAAAGTTGGTAGAGTTGTGAAAACAGCTTATAGAATATTCAGGTGATCTTTGTTTGCATCTGTGGATCTTTTGATCCCTTAATATCATGCAGTACTTCAGTCAATGTTATAGGAACATATGTTGTAATTTCTCAAGATGATAGTATAATACATATGGATAAAGGAAAGTGTCATGCCATGAAAACCACATCCATATCCTCCCACAAATTGATATGCATAGTAAAAAATACTCTCACTCACATTCACATCTTATTTTTATTCTTATACTTAATACATATTAAAATACGGCAAATTTGTAATTATCATTGTGAGACTTAATGTATTATGATATCCAGCAATAATTTGTTATTCTGGCCAAGCAGTTAAATAATAGAGTATGGCAAATGATTACATTACTATTTATTTGCTTATGAATGTTGATATAGTTTTAATGTATTTATTAGATTAAGGATTAGTTATTCTAAATAAGAGATGATTTATAAAATTACAATTTCTGCATATTGTATTTTATAGGGTACTATAAATTAAATGTCAGTGACTACTCTATTTGAGGTATCTCTATATTAATAGATAACATGTGAAGGCTGAAAACAAAGAGAAGAATTTATAATTAATATTCAGAAAATGATATCTTTAAACAAACAGATTTTATAAAGAGTCACTATTTTATTTTATTGGTTTTTTTTAATATGGGGGAGCACATGCAACAGTACTGAGGGATTACTTCTGACTCTGTTCAATGATCACTTCTGATAGTCATGGGGAGTCATATGTGGTGCCAGAGTGAATGTGGTCCGTCACCCTATTGGCTAACCTAATACTCCAAATCAAACCAGCATTTAAAAGAAAAGTTAGAATATGTTATGAAGTCACAAACCAAAAATATAGAAAAAAGGGGTCAGAGTAGTGTCACAAGTGGTAAGGTTTCTGCCCTGTGCTCGCTAGCAGGTTTGATCCCCCCAGTGTTCCAAAGCCAGTAGCAATTTCTGAGCACATAGTCTCACCAGGTGTGGCCCAAAACAACAACTACTAGTAGTAGTAGTAGTAATAACAGCAGCAGCAGTAGTAGTAATAGTAGTAGTAATAGTAGTAGTAATAGTAATATTTACAGCTTAATAAGATGTATTTATAAATAAATAAGATTTATTTATGATAACATATTTAAAAGGCAATGATTACCTATGTATACATATTATAGTTGGGTAAAGGTTTATAAAAGCATATAATTATATTATTGTATTTAGCACAGCAGATTTTGTAGTAGAAATGTGCAATAAATTCTGGCAAAAATACTAGAGAAATTTGTACAAATTTATAGTTACCTGATAATAAAATACATTTAGGGGCCGACACGGTGGCACTAGAGGTAAGATGTCTGCCTTGCCAGCGCTAGCCTAGGATGGACCATGATTCCATCTCCCGGGGTCCCATCTGATCCCCCAAGCCAGGAGTAAACACTGAGCGTTACCGGGTGTGGCCCAAAACCCAAAAATAAATAAATAAATACATAAATAAATAGATAAATAAATAAATAAATAAAATACATTTAGAGTCCCAACTTGTTCAAATGAATAAATCAACTCTATTAAAAATATATTGCAATTTTATTTCACTTAACTCAAAATTATTTAAATAAATGTACTTAAAGCTGCAACAAAGGATATCCCTTTTAAATTTTATGCAATATTTTGTTAATATGCTTATTGAAAAAGGGAGTGAGAGAGACAGAGAGAATTTCCAAATGGAATCAGTTGTACAAATTCCCAATTGAATAAACCTACATTTGATATCTATTTCAAGATCAGTGTCAACTGCCTAGAATTTAATCTTAAATATCCAGGTCAACAATAGTGAAAAGTCTGTATGACATGATCACACTTGTCTTCCCCTAAGGGAGGGTGATCTTGTCTGAATCAATCTTTCCTTAGTTAAACGATGTCCAACTGCGATCCTGTTTCTAACTAAAAAGCCCACTCTTCATATTTTATCAGCACTTCATTTTGTTATGTCAGATACTACTTAGATAAAAAATATTTAATACACTAAATAGTTACTTAAATTATTTGAAATATTTTTATTAATAACAGCTATGAAGTCATACACATTAGCTTATTGATGCTTAACTTTTATTAAGTTGAGAGATTATTTTACATGAAATAGCTGGAAAATAATACAATCACAAAATTGTTCATGGTACAACTTTTTATTTTTCATAGATAAAATATTTAATTATTGTGCTACGTCATAAAATGTCCAACAATCTTCACTTAATCCACTTTTCCCAGTACCTATGTTTCCTGTTTCCTTCTTTTTTTTTCTTTTGTTCCTGTTTCCTTCTTACCTTCCCTGATGGCCTCTTCCCTGGGGAATACATTTTTCTTCTAGCTCTTTTTTTCTCCTTTTTTTTTCTTTCTGACACTCTTTTGCAGCATAGTTCACGTTTTCTACCACCAATGTCACTAGTTTTCCTCCAATCCTCCCACCCCTCCCTACTTCTGTGAAAATCAGTTAATTATCTCTTTTGCTATCTCTCTCTCTTTTATTTTTTGCCACTGCATTTTGTATTAATCTTAATTAAAAGGTACCCTCTCAGTACCCTCTAAGTATTCTTTAGCACCCAGATTTTCTTCATAGTGATCAGGTCCAAATATCACTCTCACTATGGACTGTTCACTACATTAATAGCATTCACTAGTCTTTGTACCAAGCTTGCTACCATTGACTGGTCTTCCTGTTCTTCATCTTTATCAGCTCTGCATATTATTACCATACTACCTATAATTTTTCTTATACATTCAAAATGAGTGAAATAATACTATGCCACTCACTTCACTTACACAATTTGTTTACTCAGCATAATAATAGCTTTATCTATCCATGTTTTTGTTTTTACCTACCCCATTATCTATCCATGTTTTAAAAACTCAAAGCTTCATTTTTCCTAACAGCAATTTAGTTTTCCATTGTGTAGAAGTGACACAGTTTCCTTAGCAACTCATCTGTTGTTGATCATCTGGTTGTTTCCAGATTCTGACTATTGTAAAGAGTGCTGCTACAAAAATAGAAATACAGAAGGATTTTATGCATGGGGTTTTTGGGTTTTGGGGGTATATCCCTAGGAGTGGTATTGCTGGATCATACAAAAGCTCAATTTATTTTGGAGTAACATCCATATTACTTTCCAAAAAGGCTGGACTAGTCATCATTCCCTTCAGCAGTGAATGAAAGTCCCTTTCTCCCTGAATTCACACCAATCAACACTGACTACTTCTTTGTGATGTGTACCAGTCTCTATTGTGTGAGATGATATTTTATTGTTGCTTTGAGTTGGATCTCCGTGATGATTAGTGATGTGGAGCATTTTTCCACGTGCCTTTTGTCCATATGTATTTTTTTTCTTTGAGAAGAATGTGCATTTTTCGCTCTCATTTTTTTTGGATTTCTTTTTTTTCTTTTTTGTTATTTTTATTTTAACTTTTTTCTCTAGATAACTTTTATCAATTCTTGGCAAATCTTAGATATTAATGCTTTATATGATGTGTATTGGGTGATTAGATCTTCCAATTTAGTGTGTAGTTTTTGTGTCCTAGTAACTTCTTTCTTTCTTTTTTTTTGTTTTTTGGGTCATACCCAGCAGCGCTCAGGGGTTACTCCTGGCTCTATGCTCAGAAATCACTCCTGGCAAGCTCCCTCAGGGATATGGGATGCCTGGATTTGAACCACCGACCTTCTGCATGCAAGACAAATGCCTTACCTCCATGCTATTTCTCCGGCCCCTGTAACTCTTTTCTTTAAATTGCAGAGACTTTCATTTTAATGAAGTTCCATTTGTTTTTCTTTGCTTCCACATGTTTAAACAATGGCATTTCATCTTTAAAGATGCAAAGGCATTTTTAAACTAAAAAGTTTCAATGTCATGGAATGTTTTGTCTACATTTTCATTTATGTGCCTTGTGGATTCAGGTTTGATATCAAGTTTTTTAATCGCTTTTGTCTTGAAATTATTGCATGTTAAGGAGAGAACTGAGTTTTTGCATGTAGTTGACCAGTTTTCTCAAGAGCAGTTGGTGACAAAAACCAGTTTGTATTTATTGTCATTTTATTATAGATTACTTGATTGCCTACCTGTGGATCATTCTCAGAATATTCAAGTCTACTTGACTAATCTTGTTGCTTTTTTTTTTTTTTTTAAAATATGGAACGCTTCACGAATTTGCGTGTCATCCTTGCGCAGGGGCCATGCTAATCTTCTCTGTATCGTTCCAATTTTAGTATATGTGCTGCCGAAGCGAGCACATCTTGTTGCTTTTGATATTTTATTTTTCTCTATGATTTTCATCAGTCTGTCTTAGATATCTTTGGGGTACTTTTATTTGGTTCCTTTTAAGCTGGCACTCTTCAATCATCCTGACTGTGTGAAAACACTCTTCAGCTCTAGGAATTTCACAGTGATGATGTTGTGACTGTTGTTTCATCAAGGGGTTTTCTTCTTGGACCTCTGATACCCCAATAGTTACTAAGTTGTTCCTGTTAAATTTACCCCAAACGCCCATTGTCTTTTCACTTATTTTGAGGACATATCTTATCTTCTATTTAATTATTTTAAGACTCCTATCAGTTTCTTTTGCTGTATGTAGGTGCAATACAGTTCATATTCTAGCTCATTGATTCTGTGCTCAGCAACTGTTAGTTATTCACTTGGTGAGGTTTTCAGTGAGATTTTCATTTCACCTAATATGTTTTTCAACCCTAATATTTCTGCTTAAAGTATTTTCATTTTACCTTCATATTCTCTTTAGTTTTATGAGCTGACTGTGCCAGGGTTACTTTGAGTTCTTTGAGTAGACTTAACATTTTCTGTTTAAAGTCCTGATAAGGGAAAGAATTTTGAATATGTTGGTTATATTGGAGACTGATATTGGTTACTTATTCTGAACTAGCATCTTTACTCACAAGGTCCTTTTTTTTTTTTTTACTTCAAACTCTGGTCACAGCCCACAGCCTTCCCCACTTGGCTCTCACACCTGAGTTTAATTAAAAAAAAAAATGCTACTTCTTATAGTCTAAACTCTGCCCACAGCCCGCAGCCACTCCCACTGGGCTCACACATCTCAGTTCAATTTCAAATTATCCTTAAATTTTATTTCACACTTTTAAATCAGGCATTATATCAACAACAAAGAAAATGACATTTAGACTATGAACATTTTTTCATTAGAATATTAGACTATCATGACATACTTCGTAAAGTTTTAAAAATATACATGATATGTATATTTACATACATATAGATCAAATATATTATAAAGAGAATATGATTTTAATTTATTTTAATACACATCTACCCAAAAATATCAGTACATAAAATTCATTTATAAAAATATGATCACAACATGTTAAAAAAATCTAGGTTTTATAATTTGGTAGCCTGCCTAAATTATGGGCTAAAGTACACTCAATTACGCTTCCAAAATTATACTCAAAGCCAAAAACATGTATGGGCTATCTGTCTATCTATTTAGATAGTTGATATCATTGATGAATTAGTGAAGACCTAAATAAAGTTGGGGAAATAAGGTAGTGCTTGGAAAATATTTATAGTTACGAATAAACAAAAGATGAGGTATCCTATTTATCTTATTATTATGAAAAATCCTCCTGAAGAATACTGATTCAGCAATAGCCTTACCAATAAAGGGAGAAAGTTTTAGTTCTTCATAAGGGTTAATGCTCTACCTGTCAAGATAGCATCTCATGCTCCTTAATTATACTTGAATATGAAAACAAACTGTCACTAACATCAAAAATATTTCTCCACCTTTAGAAACCCATATGTCTAAGCTTGTTTGAAATTGAACAGTAGAAAACTAGTCAAAGCATCAGTTTGGTATTTGCTTCAAAGGAGCTAGGTCCAACATAAAAACATGCTATTTCTTCTGATTTTCTCTTTGGAGTATGAGAAACCAACTTTAGTAGATTACAAAATAGGCTTGACACTACATATTAAATATGTCCAGGATAGTAGGAGAGACATGTCTATCTCTATTCTTCCCATATTAAAACAGGTTTATCCTTTCTCTCCTCCTCCTAGAATTTGGGTGGTTTGTTGTTTTTATTTTTATTTTACTTTTTAAACTGCAATGCAGTTTCCTTGATGATTTCCCAAATCCACCATCTTAAAGGTCTGATGCCAATTTCAACTCCTCCATTACTAAGCTCTCAACCCTACATCTAATAGTTTATTCATTGTAATAGTACTTAAAACAAAATTAAATGAGCAACATAAAAAGTAAGTTTTACTCATTTTATTGTATATAAGTCAGTACACCAGAAGATATACTTTTGAAGTCTGTATGTAGGTTGGATAATGAATTATAAATACTAATTTTAAGACTATTTAAGACCAAAATATCTTCTTTAAAGCATTTAAACACAGTTATCCTACTTTATGTCAAGCATGGACTTTTGAACATTACTATATTGCTTATTTATTTATTTAACATTTTTTTCTGAACACCTACTAATCTTCAACAGTAAGCCTTGAAATTATTGAATATTTTATAATTCTGTATAATACTCATCCGATGAAAAATTAAATATGCAAAAATACTTAACTTGTTAGACATTCTTCTGCATGTGCTAAAATGGTACAGAAATAGATAATTGATATCAATTAAATGGAATCCACATAGGTATTGAATCCAGGAAGTTGCCAGAGTATATGGAAAAGCATTTTGTAGAGACACATAAAATATTGTTCTAGCTTGGATGATGTCTCAGTGTTTCCTTAGATTTAGTGGCTAGGGCACTACAGCAAAATGGCATAGGGAGGTCTCATAGATATCTCAGAACAGAGGTGCATGTCTTGTACAAGATAGGACACTAGTTTGATCCCAAGTATTCCATGATCCACATAATAGTATTGTTATATTGATGACTACAGAACACAAATAAATTCTCAGAGATAGTCTGGACCAAAGACAAAGAATACTGGTTTGAGCATAAGTAAATTGACCAAACAAGTTATTAGGATTGGCTCACAGGCGTCCTAGGCACAATTTGAATTATGTCCCCACAAAAATGAGTGATAAAAAAGTGACCTTTTCATCAGAAAAGTATTTTATTATTTTTAGTTTTTTTTTTCTTTTTCGGACACACCCAGTGATGATCAGGGGTTACTACTCCTGGCTATGCACTCAGAAATCGATCATGGGACCATACGGGATGCCTAGGATCAAACCAATATCCAACCTGGATTGACACGTGCAAGGCAAGTGCCCTACCACTGTGCTATCACTCTGGCCTCTATTTTTATTTTTTATAATATATTTATATAATATATTTATTTAATTACTATGATTGCTAACATGTTTGGAGTCGCATATTATTTATTTGAAAAACAAAACAAACCTTCACCAGTGAAACTTCCCAGCACCAATGCTCCTCATCTCTCTCCTCCCCAACCCCCTTCCTGTATTTGATATAGGCATTCTATTTATCTCTTTACCATTGTCATAATAGTTGTTATTGAAGGTTTTTTCCTGATGGCTGCATAGTATTCTATTGAATATAAGTACCACAATACCCCTCATTCTGTCAGTTATAATTTAAATAATTACATAAGCAAATTAACCTATGAAATATTAATCATATTAATATCATTAATAATTAAATGTTATCAATAAATAATGAGAATTAGAATAATAAAATGATTCATAATATTAATTCATAATATTAATTCATAATATTAATTGCATAAAGCATATTTTAAATTATTTATATAGTTCTTATTAATGTTTAAATATATAGACAATATTTAATAAAATACATGATAGAATTATTAACAAATAGCATTATATTTCTTATTAATAATATACTATCTTTTATTAATCAACAGCTAGTGTTTTTGCCTTGCACGCCCTCTCTAGAATTCAATGCCAGGTATACCATATGGTCATCCCTAGTCTGACAGAAGTAATTTCTGAATAATGAATAATGAACCATTACAGGTCACTGCTGGGTGTGACACAAAACTCCCTCTATTTCACAAAATCTCAACTTTTTGTGTGATTTTCTTTTGTAAGCAACACTCAGCCGTGCCAAAATTTTTATCTGGCTGGGCACTTAGAGTTAACTTCCATTAGGGTTCTGGAAATCATATAGGTGCCAGAAATTCAGCCCAGGTCAATAAAGTGTAAGGCAAAAACACCATCCACTATACTCTCACTCTGCAATCTATACTTCTTAATTCATTCATCTACAGTTGGACATTTTTGGTAGTTTCCATGTTCTTCTGATTGTACGGAATGTTAAGAAACCTAGGCATGCTTTTATCTGTTTTTACCGGTAAATGATTTTTGTGTTTTAGGAGCCAGAGCCAAGAAATTTTATTACTCAGTGAATTTATTACTTAGTGAATTTATTACTCAGGGAATTCTAATTTTACTTTTATTGAGAACTTTCTTTTTTTTCTTTACTTGTCTTAGTTGTTTAACCAGATGACATTTCCACAAATAGTGGATGAAGTTTACTTTCATATCACTTCACCACCTAGAGTGGTTATTTCTAGTCTTTCTTACATAAACCATTTTCAATGCTGTGAAATATTTTTACTGTGTATATAACCATTTCTATAAGAAGTATGGTGCCGGGAGTGTGGCAAAAGCAGTATGGTGTATGCCTTGCACGTGCTAACCTAGGACGGACGCCGTTTCAATCCTCTGGTGTCCCATATGTTCCCCTGCGCCAGGAGCAATTTCTGAGCAATTAACCAAGAGTAACCCATAAGCATAACCTGATGTGTGTGGTGCAAAACCAAAAAAACAAATAAAACAAACAAACAAAAAACCCAGAAGATTCTCCTTATATTTAGTATAAACATAAAAATATAAACTTTAAATTATAATTGCATAATTTCTATTTGCAATTTACAAGGAATTTCAAATATGTTCAGTAAGAGTATTTATAGTCAAATAGATTAGAAAGGGAAAAATATGGCTCTAAAAGATATATAAACTATTAACTTTCATCCTTTGTCATTGAGAAAATACAAAAAATATCTGGAAATTATTTTACTCCATTAAATATTGGTGAATATAGTACCCAATTGATTTTTCTTTCTTTTTTTTTTTATAAAAGAGAATGGTTGAGGCCAGAGTGAGAGTAGGGAGCTTGTTTTATACATAGGTAACTATAGCACCCCATGTTTTAATCTTGTACTTTTTATTAATAAATCACAATGGAGGAATTTTATTGGAAATGCCATGTATACTACCATTTAAATTATAAAATAATTTTCTCAGTAAAAATGCAATATATTAAAAGTTAAATATTAAATATAATTGTAATAAATATCAAACACATTTATTGCATCATTCTACTAAATAAAATAAACATTAAATATATATCTATATATTTTTTGGTTTTTGGGCCACACCCAGCGGTGCTCAGGGGTTACTCCTGGCTGTTTGTTCAGAAATCGCTCCTGGCAGGTACGGGGGACCATATGGGACATGAGGATTTGCACCAAACAGCTTTGGTCCTGGATCCGCTGCTTGCAAGGCAAACGCCGCTGTGCTATCTCTCTGGGCCCAACATTAAATATATTATTATGAAAGTATATCCATTTGTACTAATAGAATTCTTCCTGTGTCAAAGAATTTGTTACTCTGTAAGTAACAAATAGTGAAGGAATAAATACCTAATACACAATATTATACTCTCTCACATTAATTTTCATCTGTGAGAAAGCTTCTCTACAATAGCAAAGGCAAATGCTTAGGAGACTATGTAGAAAGAAACTTCTTTTATGTTGCTTGCTTTAAAGTTAATTGCATCACCACTAATGGAAGTAGTACGGAATTCTTTAAAAACCTTAAAATATTTAAAATGCTACATGATGTAGTTATCTCATTTTTGGATATTTATTTCCAAATTAAAGAAAAAAACTAATTCAAAGAAATCTGTTTGCTTAATATTATTTACAATAGCCTAGAACTGGGGGGAAAAAACTATGTAATTCAAATGTATGAATCTCTTTCATTACAATAGGCTTTCTTGCCTGGTCTGGAGTGATCCTAGATCAAAAGCCAGGCAGTGATCTTTAAGCACTGACACTTTAACCAAACAGAACAAAATGAAGCAGATACAATGTGTTTATAGACCAATGATTGAATAATTATTTACATTTGTAAAGTTGTAAAAGTAAGTTTAACTCTTTGACAAAAGTTACTTTTAAGGACTAAAAGGTATTAAGATGCTTAGTTTGCATGCATTAGATCCTACTTTAGTCCCTGACAAAACAGAATCTTCCAGGCACTATAGAGAAATACCACAGTGCTAAGAGTACCTATAATTAAGGTTGACTGAGGTCCAAATATATTGATTCCAAACCAAAAAAAAAATATTCTGCATATGCAGCATCTTATGGTAGATGTTGACCTTTTATTGTTAATTTTTTAATTAGAAATAAATATTTTTGATTATATAAAATGCTACCCTAAACCATCTTTGAGGTTTGTTTTTCACTCTGTCATACTTTCTATTTTCATATTCCATTTTACCTTCTATCTTTTTTGATTTACTATCCAATTTACTTAACGAATTGTATAGTTATGCCACTGAGTGCTGCAGGATATATTACCTTAATATTATTGTACTCTAGTTGTTATTCTAATTGCTAGCAACAAATGAATCCTCAAGTACAACAAGGTTAGTAAGTACAAATGAAACACTTCCAGAAAGTCAATCTTCATAATGATTGAGGCCAGGAAGAAGCAATATAATTGTTATAACAACAGTAAATGGGTAGGGTTGGTTATTGGTTGGTTGATTTATTTGCAATGTAAATAAATATGTTCATTGGTTTTTCCACCACTCATTTATCTTAATACTATTGGACTTACTTTTTATTTAATTTTATTTATATTAAATTGGAGGTTGATGCCACTTTATTATTCAATGGCATTCTTTTTGTAAATCTCTAATCAAGGACTGTTTGTACCCTTGAAAAATTGTTTTTCTCAACTTACTGTATGTAAGTATAAAGTTATTTTTATACACAACATTGCACTGTTATGCATATAACAAGTATGTATATTATGTATATAGCAAATAACGACATATTTGCTTTTATCAACACTTGCAATTCCATTTTATTTTTTGCCTATTTCTTTCTCTTTTAAAAGTATTTTCTGGAAGGAACTGACAGAAGGATTGACTGGCAGCGTGGCAAGATCCTTCAGTCCACTGGAGGTTGCAAGTGAACAGCCCCTGATTTGTGGCCCTAAGGAAACCATCAGGAGAGCTAACCCGCAGCAAGGCAAGCTCCCCCAGTCTCCCAGAGGCATCAAGAAACCATTGCCCTGGCTAATGACCTTGAGGGCTGACTAGTGGCATGATAAGTTCTCCAAGTCCCCCTGAGATGGCAACAAAACTGCACCCAACCCACGGCCCTGAAAGAAACAAGCAGGATAGCTGACCAGTAACATGAAGAGCTCCACCAGCTTCCCAGCATTGAAGGAAAAAAGCAGTATGGCTAACTGGATGTATGGTGAGCACCACCAGGCCTCTACCCTGAAGAGAATCAGCAGGAGGCTGAGCCCCCCATCTTGATCTGTGGGTGTGCACATATCCCTTGTTAAAGAACCCCAGCACTATATGTAGAAAACACTACACTGAAAAGGACACAATGCAGAAACAATGCAGAACAACACCATACTTAGAGAATGCTGATGGTAGCTCTTCTGACTCAACATGTGATCAACACCTATATAGCCTCTCAGGTAAAGACTTTAGAGAGGAAATTTGGAGAATGCTCAAAGAACTCAAAGAAACCATGGAATGAAAGAACTGAATGAACCACAAATAAGAATCAAGAAGATATTAAAGTAGAAATGAGACAAATTTAATCTAAAATAACAAGACTGAAAAATCTGGTAGGCAAAATGAAAATCTTACTGGAAAGCCTTAATAATAGAGACACAGTGGCAAAAAGCTGAATTCAGGGCCAGAGTGGTGGCG
Organism: Suncus etruscus; assembly: GCF_024139225.1. NCBI lineage: Eukaryota > Metazoa > Chordata > Mammalia > Eulipotyphla > Soricidae > Suncus > Suncus etruscus. Next base: position 160,668,696 of record NC_064849.1, on the reverse strand, counting down.
TAAAGTGTAAGGCATCTTACACTAAGGCATGTAAGGAATGTAAGGCATCAAGCCTTGCCCTGCTGGCCTATAATGGACCACGGTTTGATCCCATGGTGTCGGAAATGGTGCCCCAAGCCACGAGAGATTTCTGAGCGCATAGTCAGAAGTAACCCCTGAGTTTCACCGGGTGTGGCTCAAAAACCAAAAAAAAAAAAAAAAAACACATCTGAAGAGTCAGAGCAAATATAGATTCAAAATAAAAGATTACATAATGAAATGCAATCAAACAACTACCTAAATAAAGCTGGGCTGTCAATACATATATTAGATCACACAGATTTTAGACTTAAAGAAGTTATATGAGACAGAAATAGACATTTCTTAATTATCGAGAAATATGTACAAGAAGAAATCACATTTGTAAGGATATATACACACAATGAGGGACCAGCAAAACATTTAAAACAATTGATGGTAGATTTGAAAAAGACATCAATAGCAACAATAATAATAGGAGACTTCAACATTAACCTGTCATCCATTAATAGAAAAACCAGGCTAAAGCTAAACAAAAATATGTTGGCTCTGAAGGGAGAAATGGAAGATAGGCTTAGTAGATGCAGACAGGGTTCTCCATAACCAGAAAAATGAATAGACATTCTTCACAAAATCCATGAATCATTCTCCATGATAGATTACAAACTGACCCATAATACATACCTCCATAAAATTAGATGATTCTGATTATATATCATAATTATCAGATTGTGATACACTGAAATTAGAAGAGACTTACGAACAGACATAGAGAAAAACTTTAACACCTGGAAATTAAACAGCTAACTGCTAAGAAGCAGTGGGTCTGAGATGAAATGAAAGAGGACATCAAAGATTCATGGAAACAAATGTGTACAAAGACAAGAATGATCAGAATTTCTGAGAAAAAGCAAAAGTAGTAGTAATAGAAAAATATATAGGTTTGTAAGCATTCAGCAGGAAAGAAAAAGGTGCCTACATAAATATTTTAATTGCACAGCTTTTAAATTTGGAGAGTGATCAACAACACGAATATAAAATAGGCAGACAAAAGAAAATAATAAAGATTAAAGTAGAGATTAATAAATTGGAAATTCAAATAACAATCCAAAGAATCAATGAAAGCAACATTTGGTTCTTTGAAAAAAGTAAAGTTCAATAAACTTGTTAGCAAAACTCACAAAGAACGTGAGATAAAGAAACATAATAAACCAAATTAGAAATAACTGTTGGTTTATTTGAGTCCTACTGAATATTTGTATGGAAACTGTAGAGTCAAGTCTAAAGTTCTAAATCCTTTTTTAAAAGAATAATGCTTAGAGTATTCCACAAGTTCCCTTAGGAAAACAAAATAAGTATTTGTTATATAGAGTTTCGTTCTCAAACACAGACATATTTTGACATATAACTAAGACAAAATATGCATAACTGGTTTAATGCTAAAGTTTCCATAAGTGTATGGAATCTGGTCATGACACCTTCCTAGCTATTATTGTTATTATTTCAGGCTACTCATGAGATGCCTTATCTCTTATTGGTAGTGATATAGGATTATCCTGATAGTCTTCAGTAAGTTGTGATAAATGAAAAGAAACTATATTAAACCTCATTTTCAGATCAATAATTATGGTTATTTATGGAGTACTTGCCATTCTAAACAAAAATAAGAGGAACAGCTGTTTGCTAAACAGAAATCTACTCCATTTTCTGAATTCTCTTCTAACATGGCAAACTAGATTCTAAATGTACTTTTCATGCTAAACCAAAGTTGGTAAATTACAGTGCTACTTAACAATACTTATGATTTAAATAAAGTATTAAAGTTCATCTCTGCTCAGCATTATCACCCAGTATTTACAAAGATAAAAATATGGTTCATTTTTATTATATTTATACTAATTTTCCTTAAGCAAGAACAAGGCTAATATGACCATTTGCCAGCTTTAATATTAAATTATAAAAAAAGGAATAAAAAAGAGGAGATTACTACAAATACTACAGAAATTCAAAGGGAAATAAAAGAAATTTTATGCCACAAGAGTACCTTATAGAGATAATAATAAATTTTTGGATTCTTATAACTCCCCAAGGTTGAACCAAGATGCTCTGAAATATATATTTTATCCCCCTCCCCACTCTGAAATATCTTAGCAGACTCACTATTGAAGAAATTGCATGATAATCAAAAGGCTTTGCAAAACAGAAAGCCCAGGCCTAGATGGATTCACTAGTAAATTCTTTTATTTTAAGGCTTTAAAGAGGACCTAGTGCCATTTCTTTTTAGACTTTTCAAGCAAATAAAAGAAACAGAAACACTCTCAAACAGTTTTTACAAAGTTCACATCACCCTGAATCAAAAGTCAATAAAGGTACCACAAAATAGAGAACTAAGACCAATATTGTTGATGAACACAGATGCAAAGATCCTTAACAAAATCCTATCAAATAGTGTCCTCTCATCAAGAAATTTATATATCAGAAACAAATGAGATTCATTACAGAGATGCAAGAATAGATTGACAAAGGCAAGTCAAACAACATAATACACTATATCAACAAGAGGAAAAAATAACCATATGATTGTATCACTAGATGTAGAAACAGTGTTTGATAAGGTCATGATAAAAACTCTCAACAAGATAGGAATAAAAGAAACTTTTCTCAGCAGGTTAAGTCTATTTTCTACAAGTTCATGGCAAATATACTCAAGGGGTAAAACTGATAGTTTACCTCTAAAATCTGGCACAAGACAACAAGACAAGGCTGTCAAGTCTCACTATACAACATAGTATTGGAAATAGTTGGCATTACAATTAGGCAAGGAAGATATCAGGGGTATCCAGGTAGAAAATGAAGTCGAGCTCTCACTGTTTTCAAATAACATACTATACTTAGAAAACTTAAAGGGTGGTGTATATTAAATGACTGAAACCTAGCTATGAACATTTTTAACCACAGTGCTTAAATAAATTATTAAAATATTATTATTAGTATAAATAATTTTCTATATTAACTTGTTATCTATTTTGCCATTTTATGTTCTTATTTTATTTTCTCAGTTTACCTAGCTAAATATTTTGTCAATTATATCTGAAAATATTGAGAAGCTAATAATGCTTATATTGGACAATTTGGAATAAAATGGAAAATGAGGCAAAATTTAGGATATTATTTTTCACTGTGTGAGAGGAGTGTGCTGGAGATGGGTGCTAAAAAATCCTTCACACATACAAAAAGTGTTCTTTTTTGGGACATAGCTTTCCTATCTAGAAAATGTCTTGACTCGCTTAATTTTGACTAGGAATAATAAAAATATGTCTATAAGAGAAGGTACTATTTAAATATACCTACCTGGTGTGCTGTGGATTCAGCTTTGATTTTTGTGCATTTTCTTTGTTTATTTGACTTAATATACTATTTTACAACTCCATTTGTATTACATGATTTTTTTCCTTCCTTGAGCTGTGTAGATTTCCACTGTGTATGAATACAACGAATTCTTACCATTCCTCTCTTGCTGGATGTTTGATTAGCTTTTATACCTTGACTGTTGCAAAGAGTATATATCATGTCAAATTAATGGTTTTGGGGTTGTATTGTTTGAGGATAGATATCAAAATGTGAAATTGCTAGGTCAAATGAGAGTTTGGTCTTAATTTTTTAAGGATTCTTCATGTTTCTTTTCATAGGATCTGAACCAGATGACATTTCTTCCTACAATGAATAAGAATTCTCTTTCTATTACTTTTTCATAGACACTGATTGTTTCTGTTATATGCTGTCTTACTGGTCTGAGATGATATTTCATTGTCATTTGCATTCGCATTTCCCTGACAACAAACAAAGGTGAATATTTTTTAACTGCGTAGTAGCCAGAAAAAGTTTTCCTTAGAGGAGTATGTTCATTTTCTCTCTGTAGTTTTGGATAGGATGGTTGCTTTATTTGTATTGACGTTAAGCTTTGTGAGTGCAAAATATATCAAGTATCAGCTCGTTATCTGAGGCTTTATAGGTAAACACCTTTCCACCCATGTCTTTTTATTTTACCCAGAGCTTCCTTCCATCTGAAAAATAATTACTTTTAATAGTCATATTTTTTCTGCTTTTGTTTTCTTTTTTTAATGGAGTTAAAACATTGAGGACATATGAAGTATATATTCTGGTTATTTCTGCCCCAGAAAAATTTCTGGATAGAATTTATTAATACATTAAGAACTGAAACATTTTTAAAAAAAGAATTAGTGAAAACAAAACCACTATTAACTGAAACATAATAAAAATTATATAACTATTTATAAACTCTATTGCTCTTCAGAATACCAGCCTCTGCTTTTTATGAAACAGTCAAAATAAATTTAATTTTGTGTTACAAAAGTCAAAACTTACACATTTGTATTTTTACAATTATACAAATTAAAATTTTAAAACTATCAGAATAAATTTTGTTACATTTTATGTGTGTTTTCAAACTAAAATTATTTTTACATGCTCTATAAAGTGGCTATAATATCAATAATAAAACCACATTCTATTAATGCAGAAATACAATTTTAGAATGAAAAGAGTTCAATAGTCTATACATATTCATCACAAGAATAAGTCCATGAAGAATTTTCAGATGACATACACACTCTCTTATAATAATCTAAGTATATTACTTTGAATTACCATTTTATCATGGATTCTAACATGATTGTAGTAACTGTGGTTTGAAGATAATAGTAATTCTCTACTAAGTTCTGCTTTTCATTTTATCACTGTGATTTTGAGGTTTCCACTTATTCAAATCAAATATCTCTTTTCTGCATGAAGTTTTCAATTACTCTAGATAAAATTCCCCCAAAATGTGTTACTGAGGTGACTGCATCTCTTAGAGAGATTTTCTTTATTCTACTACATAGAGTGCAGCCTTTTTTGCCCTCCTGACCTAGCTTCTGCCTAATTCCTTTCATCAAGTGCTCATCAATCCTGCAAAGAGTGTTCTGCAGAGGCAAAGGCAGCTGTGCAGAGGCAAGGGTTGCTAGGAGCTCTGAGAACATTATTGTCATTACTTCCTCCTTTTAGGCACTGATTTTAGCTTGGATAAAAAAGTCAGTACAATATCACATTCATTCTGTTTTACACAATGCACTTAATACATATTACCATTGATGCTAATTTATATTTTGGGTGCTGTGAGGTGTTTTTCAAATAATATGAAATGAAAATTGAGAAGACTCTTGGGAAACTAAAATTTCAAACATTACATAAAGGTATTATTTCATAATGCAGGACTATAGAATACTTTAGTGTATTCACAAGCTATATTTCTTTATTGTTAGATGACTTTGAAATTTAGATAGGACTTCACATTTCCTTGGTGCAGGAAAGCACCTTAAGATTTGTAGCCAGTCAGATTTATTTTGATTCCATAATTAGAATATGATGTTAAATTACCAGTTGTTTAAATGTGACATTTGAATTACACCTTTTCTTTGAAAAACATCTTTGATGATTGTAAAGATGACAGCCATTTGTCCTTCTATACAAAAATGAAGGCCAAATATAGATGAAAGAAGTTAAATAAGACAAGACCAAAATGCCCATGAACTGAATTATTTCCATGAACTGAAATACATTTACTGGATTAAATATTGAGCTTCTTTACTTTAAGTAATCTATTTCATATTTGTTAATCCTTGAGCTTAATTATCAGTAAGTAAATTTGTCTGAGAATTGTCTAAAATTGGTTTAATTTTCAGCTTGCAAAAATAATTTAGCACATGTTTCTTCTGTACCTATTCCTATTCCTAAAATTATTTGATTGTTACTTAAAAGATATTAAAATATTGGCAATTTGTAATATAGTGTTCTGTAAATATTTAACAAATATAAACTTCTGAGGTTCTATATTATGTAATTTATTTTAAAGTGTTATTTTATATGGCAAGCTCACAAAAATATGCACTATAATGTAAGATAGTAGTTATTATATATTATCAAAATAATTATGTAGTTTAAAACATACATAAAGCATTCACTTTTCTAATTTTAAATACTCAAGTTCAATTCAGTACACTTGTTCCATCAACAGGTTTGCATAATGACTTACATGATTTCATATAAAGAACTTGAGTAAATAGCACAAGATGACAATAGAGGTCTCTGAATTCCATTTTTTTCTGTTCCCTTTGTTTCTTCTTTTGCTCTTCCTGACATGCTATGATTGATGTGTTTTCCATTCTTGTTTATAAAATGAACTCTTTGCTTGACTGGACAGGTATTACTTTTCAGATGATTGGATCAGAATTTATTTTTTATATAATTGTCGTCTTCTTAATATAAAAATGGAAGTATTTGGGTGTGTAAAAATTAACTTGTTAAGGTCAATATATTTGGGTGAACTGAAATTGTAAGTATCGCAACAGCATACATGAACAGTGCATTAAAAATATATATATATATACACTTTGGTGTCAGTTTAACTGATACTTCTATGGATTTTATTTTTGTAAATTCTTGCTAAACTCTAGTTAAATAAGTAAATAGTAAAATAAAAATACTATTATTAATATAAAAATAAAATATATTTGATGGCAGTTGCTCATTCTTACTTCATTCTCAGTGTCATGATTTTTAGATGTAGGAGCTAGAGAAAAAGAACATAACAGTTAAAGCACTTCTTCGCATGTGGCAGATCCAGTTTTGAATGCAGGCATAACATACAATTTCTGAGCTATGCCAGGATTAATTTCTGAGCACAGATCCAGGGATAAACTCCTAGTACCATCATTTACAACCTAAAAATCCAAGATAGATAGATAGATAGATAGATAGATAGATAGAGAGAGAGAGAGAGAGAGAGAGAGAGAGAGAGAGACAGAAAGAATAGAAAGATTCAGTGGTCCTCAAATTATGGCCCGTGGGCCACATACTGTATTTGTATCTGTTTTGTTTCTTCATTGAAAAATAAGATATATGCAGTATGCATAAGAATTCGTTCATAAGTTTTGTTTTTACTATAGTCAGACCCTCCAATGGTCTGAGGGACAGTGAACTGACCCCCTGTTTAAAAAGTTTGAGGACTCCTGTAAGTGACTTGAGCTATGACATTTAACATATTTATAGTAATAAACTATTTCCTATGTCTCTACTCTTTCTGGTTGCCACCATATACTTATACAGATATTTATTGAGAACTGGTTTGGAAAGATATGGAAAGATATGGGTTCTTCAATCAGAGAGCTTGTAGGGCATACTACTGTGAGAACACATAGGCTTGAAGAAGTTGTTAGATGCAGAGAGAAGCTAGCCCCTGGGTCAGTGAAATTTGGGGCTGGATGCAGGCTCTAGTTATAATGTGGCAGGCAAGCAGGACACAGACTGTCCAGCTGCTGACTGGTGAAGAGGCTAGCTGAGGCAAGGACTAAAGTAGTTGTTAAGCAAGCAGAAATCAGAAGGAAGACTCACCACACAGGTCAGGAGGTAATCATAACCAAAATTTAATAATTTTTAACATAGTTGCCTCCCAGACCTTGGACTTCTATAAACCCTCTAACAAATTATATATATATATAAATATATATATATATATATATATATATTTACAGAAGATTTTTTACAATTTTTGTGCACTATGAAACTTAAAATTTCCAAAGCAATCCTGAGGTTTGCACATAAATGGAGGCACAGTGTTTCCTGACTTCAAACTGTGCCATACATACAGCATTCAATGTCAAATAAAGAGATTAAACTCACACCTGTATAAATGGTTATATAAACAATAAAAAGTTTTTCAAACTAAAACACTGAACACAAAAATCCAATATGTTTTAACAATGACAATTCTGGGTATTTTCCAGAATAATATGACAGCAATAAAATGAAAAGATAGATGCACTCATATATTCACCTATCTTCATGATAGCTAACCTTTGAAAATAATGGAAGAGCTCTATAATAGTTGAATGTATGAAGATGATACAATTTACATGCGCAATATAACATTCCTCAGCTAGTTATAAGTGGTTTAAATACCACAAAACCAAAGATAGAACTGTCCAAAATGTAACTGCAAAGATATTTTTAATTATTGGACTCTATTTAAAGAAAAAAATAACTACAAATGGGTCAATATTAAAGTATTAAGCAACAGTGACCAAAAGTAACAGAAACACAGTTTAAAATGAAAAGACATCCTACATGAGAGAATTATATAATTTCACAATAGATAAATATATAATATAATTCTGATATGGATATAAGTAGTGTATACACATAAATATATCTATATATATGTATCTGAAGATTATCTATACTACGTATATATTTATATATAGTGGAATCCTAGGTAATACCCAACGAAACAAAATTGTCAGCTTACTGTAATATGGCTTTAACTAGAGGGTATCATGTTAAAGTAAGTCAGAGGGAGAAGAAAAAATTACCAATGAGCCCATTTTTCTAAAATATAGATATCTAAAAGAAGGGAAAACAGTATGAAACATTAATGAATGTTCCATAAACCATTTGAAATACTCTCTTGCTTTGGAATAACCAGGCTATCAACCATTGGCTATAAGTGGTCAGGGTGGAAGTTTAGGGATGAATATATGAACTACACAAAACAAATAGACAATGGTGAAGAAAGGATAATTTTTGGGAAAAAATAGCAATTTTTTCATAAAAATACCAAAATGTCTAACATTATTATACCCTGTTAACTAAGCTATAACAAAATAATATTTTTATTAAATCCAGACGTTTATAAAATTTTGCTAAGTGTAGGTATTGTTATAATATTTGAAGAAATAAGAAATACATTCTTATTTCTAAGGAGTAAAAATATATCCATTTTCAGGTAAAATGGCTGTGATATTACTAAAATGCATTATAGTGGGGCAAATGAATACTAATATTTTTACAGTAATTACTTGAGTCACCTTTCTTGTGATGACTTTCACTGGACTAGTTTCTCGTCTATCCACTATATATCATTCCCTTCATATATTGACTGCCATGCAGAGCAGTATACAATTAAAACATGTTCTGTCATGTTTTTATGTTTCTGCACATAAAATGTTATAGTTTGTCACTATTATTTTTCTATTAATATTATGGTTACAAGGGGTAACTAGATTCTTTTAACTTTCCATGTGCCAAACATTGTTTTAATATGAATGTTGAGACAGAGGAGTCAAGATGATGAATAAAATGATAATATTGAAAACTTTGTATTTTTATGTACATATATAATATGAAATCATAAATCTGTGACTCTGAGTTCCTGTCTGTCAAATGCTAATCTACTGTTTTAAATATATTTAAAATGTTCAAACAATTCTATGCTGATCACTTTGTTTCCATTTGTCTGTTTACAGTAACTTATTCTCTTCTCTCCCACTTCAATTTTTTTTTATTATTGGCTAGTGTCTTAGTGTGGACAAAAGATGATAGTGTGATATATTTTTTACTTGCACATAGCTACATCTGTGATTTTTTTTCAAAAAATGATTTTCTGTAAACATCCTCTGTTCACAGAAAAAATTCACCCTGGAAATTATAAACCCAGAAAACAAATAAGAAATACACTAAGCAGTACTGGAATTAATACTAAGTGGATTGCTTTGCAAAGTTTCAGCAACTTCAGACTCATTTCAGAAATAAAACACTTAGTTTTAAAATAAAGTATTATGTGATAAGGTGAATAAAATTTGAGATATTCCTTTAGGTAAGTTTCCCTGGCCATCATTTTTTCATTTGAATAAACTTCTAATGCCATCATCTGAGGAAATGATAGCTTTAGGACAAGAATTTGCCCTTAGGAATCACAGTTATTAAGCCTGTCTTTATCCTTCAGGAACTTCCCACTTTACCATGTCTCTCTCAATAGCAATCATGAAGTGATATTTAACTACAAATTACAAATACAGAGTATCCAGTTACAAGCATTTTCTCTCACAATATTTCACTAAAATTGGCACATATCCAGAAGTAATGAAAAAGTTTGGAAGAAAATCAAGACCTTGACTTTAGTCAAGTGCTAGTACTTCCTAGTCTTGTGACCTTGGGCAAGTTACTAGGCTTTCCTAGCTTACAGTTTCCAAACACTTGAGAGAAAGAGATGATCTTCATTTCTACTTTCTCTAGTGAAAGGATAAAATATACTTTCAATGCTTAAGCACTTTGTACCAACTGATTTTCCTACAAAAGAAAAGTATGTTCTTAGTTGCCTTTATTACTCTTTTACTTTTAAATGTAGCAAGACAGTTGAATTGTAAAATGTATATAATGGATGAATACTATAATGATTACTATGGAGGTTTGATCAAATAATCTTTAGATTTAACTATTAACCATAAAGAAGCTATTATGTTATTACCAAAATTACATTGGTTTAAATTAGAAAGAAGTGGAACAGAAACAAGTTTTTAGTGATAGGTCAAATTGTACATTCAAATTTCTTAAATTATAATGATACTTTTAGGAGACTTCTTTTTTTCACTGTGAATTTTAAATTCACTTTTACCATATGCAAGTGCTAATTACTTTGGAGCCATGTCATATATTATATATTCCCATTTGGTTATTTTTATATGTGTGTTGTTGTTTTCTTGGGTTTTGTTTTGGTTTGGTTTGGTTTGGTTTGATTTTTCGGGTCACATCCTGCAAAGCTCAGGGATTACTCCTGGCTCTATGCTCAGAAATTGCTCCTGGCAGGCTCGGAGGATCATATGGGATGCCAGGTTTTGAACCAATGACCTTCTGCATGTAAGGCAAATGCTTTACCTCTATGCTATCTATTCGGCCCCTATATATGTTTTTTTTAATTAATATAATACTGTCCAAAAATTTTGCTACCTAAGCAGTTAAAACAGCTTATGCATAAACAGCTCTCATTTTGGACCTTGTTTTTAGTAGCCACATACCACTTCATTTTAAATTTTATCTAAACCATTCTTTACAAAGTTATTTATAATATAGTTGTTTAGAGCAGTCTATATTCCAACAATAGTTCTACCACCAGTTTGAAATTTTCTCCACCATTTTCAGTTAGTCAGTTGCCCAACCTTCCCAAGCCTGCTCCCTTAATTCTCACAAAATAATTTATTTATTTTGCTTTTTATAACAAAATGTCAAATTGAATTATTTAACACTACTTCAATATATAAATTTCTGCAGATCATTATATCTAACAATGAGGTCATTAAAATCATCGAGGGTATACTGAGCTATTCGTTGCTAGTAGAGCCCTCTGTATTATTGTTTTGATTATTGAGAATAGTTAGCTTTATGGTATATTCCCATCTAATTTTCTGTGCTATTACTGGGTTGTCAGTATTATGTAATTTGAAGGTGTCACTTCAGGAGTTATTGAATCTACAAAAAAAGGGGACGATTCTTGACCCATCCCATTCCTGAGGTTCTTTGAGTATTTTCAGCCTAAAGATCATTCTATGTATGAGTTCCATCACCCTGGGTTGGGTTCTCTTCTACTATTAGGTATGAAGCTGGGGTATTGTTTACATGGTATCTGCTGTGGAATGTGGTTATAACTCTTAATGCAGTACTACTGTGTGGGAAGAGATTTCATAATTCTACTTCAAGAAGGCCTGAGAGTTTTCACTGGAAAACCAGTATATGTGGAATTTTCTTCATAGGAGCATCTCAACAAATATTATTTATGAATGTGTAAAATTTGGTTGTCTGTATGAATGTGACTGTGGGTTTTTCTATAACTGCTGGTGTTTCTTCATGATCAGGACAAAGCTCCTCCATCCCACCATGTTCATCAGAGGTTTCAACAGAAGTGGTATGCCCTTGATTTGAACTGCATCTCTTCCAAATTAGTCAGGAAGTTGTGAAACTAGAGTTTTGTTTAAATGAAAGAAACTATGGAATCCTTTAAGATCACATTAAACATGTCCTATTTATTTCCAAGAGCCTGAAAAATAGTGAAACAGCGCTCTAGCATTTACCCTATGAAAGCAAAAATATTTATTTTAAAATATATATGCACAACTATATTTATTGCACCATTTTGTTATGAAAATTATTTGAATGCACAATGACAAAAAAGCTACCTGGTAATATACACAATTGAATATTACTCAGCTTTTAGAAAATATAAAATAATGCCTCCTGAAATAACATGAATAGAACAGGAGTAGAACCATGCTTTCTAAAATGAGAAAATCAAAATTCAAAATGAGAAATTCAAAAACCAGGTTATCGCATTTAGAGTTGGGACGTGAATAATCAAATTAAAATAACAGACATCATTTACTGAAAACCAACCCTGAGACTGACCATCAAACTGTAGTTTACTATAGAGTGGGGGGTGGTAGACGGGATAGATTTAGGGACGAAGTCAGAGAATATTGAAAAATTGGTAAGAAATATAGTGTTCTAGCAATAAACCCCATAAACATTTACATACCTAAAATTGTCAGTTCAGTAAAAAATAAATAAACAAGAAGAAAAAATTCATGGAAAGAAAAAATAATGAAAACACAAGCTATTTGTACACATGAGACAAAAACAACATTATGGAAAAAGTTATTAGCAACACAAGCTTACATAAGGAAGTAGAAGCTATCTTGGTAAGCACCTGCTTTTCATGTTAAGTGGCTTTAGTTCAATTGCAGCAAAAATGACATCAGTACAAAAATGTGCAGCAATGTTTGTTCCCAAGCATCTCTGGATGTGAATATGTGTCCCTTGAACACCAACCGTCCATTCTGGATCAAGGATCTGTCAGAACACGAATCTTGAAAGAGAAGAAATTAAATGATTGATATTTAGGTGACAAAATATATGCATAAGAATACCAAAAGACTCCACAAATTTTGTTTTGCTGGTGCCACACCAGAAGTGCTCATTGCTTTCTTCTGGCTCTGTTCTTAGAAAACACTCCTGATGGTGATCAAATGCACATGCAGTGCCAAGGATGCAACATGAGTCAGCTATGCGAAAGAGAAATGCCCTACATACTGTCCAATCTCTCTAGATACATCACAACAGTGTGAGTTTTAGAAAAGAGTCTTAGAAAAAATAGTTGAATATAGTAAAGTAGCAGGCAAAAGAATTATATTTCTATTGTTCACAACTAGAAACTAGAAAAGAAATACATTGAAAATCTAGATCATTGAACAAAAATTTAAGTTTCTTGGAAAAAAATCTTACAAAAGAAATTAAAATAGCGTACAGATCAAAAATTGCAAATTACTAGTAAAAGACATAAAATGGCAGAATAAGTAAGTTGGAAAATATTTTTATCTTGGATTTATGGAATTAATGATAAAGTGACCATTCTACACATAACATTATATTTAATGTAATACACATTAAAATTCCATTGACATTTTCAAGGCCATAGAAAAATACTATTAAAATTGGTATTGAACCATAACCTCTCTGACAAAAAGCCAAAGCAATTCTGAAAATCATATAGATGAGAAGTATATTCCCTGCTTCAAATGATACTACAATTATATAGTGTAGTTTTGGCATAAAGGCAGGCAAGTAAATCCTCATCATTATATTCCATTAATCAAAAACAAAGCATGTGCTGAAGATTCATTTATTCTAAGAACAATATTGGACACAGGAAAATAAAACATCAAAGGTGTGGTGCCATATTACTTTATATGATTAAAAATCAATTTTCTTATGCAAATAAAATAAATAAAAGTTTTGGATTTGGTTTAATTTTTTTGTATTTTTGTTTTTTGGTTTTGAGGTCACACCTATCAGGGGTTATTTCTAGCTCTGCCCTCAGAAATTGATCCTGGCAGGCTTGAGGGATCATATGGAATTAAACCCGGGTCCAAGCAGGGTAGGCCATGTGCACAGCAAATGTCCCTGCCCCCCTACCTGTGCTATTACTTCCACCCTAGAAGATTTTTGTACCCATATGCAAGAGCCATATGTGGACATTATTATATAATACTTAAAATTTTAGATTAAGTAGATATTATCAATGTCCCAAATTTGAAAGAGGTCAATATTTATGTGTATTGCTAAAAGTCAGCAAAAGGTTTTTATGGCTATACTCAGTAATGTTCCAGGCTTACTTCTGGCTATAAACTCAATCATCACTCTTCCTAGCACTTGAAAAGATTGTATGAGGTGCCACAGACTCAGCCTGATTTACTATTTGCAAGGAAATTACCCTAGCTTCTGTACTATCTTTGCCCCAGTAGAGAACATTTTTAAAGTCACTTTTTACTTAGCATCTTTTGCCATCGAAATTATAGACTGAAAATACAAATGCTATTTTGGAATATTCTCATCCTTTATAAGTATTTTAATAAGATTATATTTCAATTCTTGTTTTTGGACATATTTAAGCTATACTTAATAAGTTATTAAGAAATAAAAGAGTATTAAACTATGTTCAAATAATCATTCATTTATTCATTCTCCTCTGTATGGTTACTCAGAAATATAATGTTATTGACAATGTTTTTTTGTTGCATGTCATCTCACATTATTTTCATTTATATAATCACCTTCCATAGGAATTTGAGATCTTTCTAATACTGGTATTGTTCTGCACTACAGTATTATGTGTCATATTGTGTGTTGACAAACATAAAACCATTTTGGTTACTTCACTTTCAACTGATTATGACATCACTTGTTGCTACAGAAAATATTGCGATTGAGTTCTTTTTCTTCAACTTGTCTTTTACAGTATCCTGATCTCTAGAGACTGATCATGTTTCACAGAACTTTCAAGAACCAAATGTTTAGCTACTTCAGACTGATGTCTGAAAAACTGAGGAAATAGTTACTAAAAATATGTTTTTCAAACATGGCTCCTGATACACGTTTTCAAAATATGGGTTCTAAAATCTTTTCATGTAATCTTTTCTTTTTCTTTTTTTGGTTTTGGGGCCACACCCAGTGATGCTCAGGGGTTACTCCTGGCTATGTGCTCAGAAATCTCTTCTGGCTTGGAAGACCATATGAGATTCCAGGGGATCGAGCCAAGGTTTTTCTAGGCTAGCGCAGGCAAGGTTGATGTCTGCCTTACCGCTTGCACCACCACTCCCGTCCCTCATGTAATCTTTTCTAATAGCCTTTCTTTTTCTTCCCTTTTCACCTGAAGCTGCAACCCAAAAGCCTTTGAATCAGAATATTATCAAAAACTCTTCTGTTTCTAAACAATTATTTTTCAGAACATATTTTCAGAACATGTGTTTTCCGTAATAAAACATAAAAATACAAATGTTCAGCAATATCATTCAATGCTAAGTATAGAAATAGAATTTCATTTTAAGACTTGTAAAAAGAGCAATTATGACATGTCTTAGTCAAATAAAAATCTATTATTATTTCACTACTCGATGATACAATAGATTTTAAGAAATAGTAGTTAAATGATTGCTTCTAGAAATGACCATAATTGCAGCTTGTTTTTGCTTCTTTATTTTGCATATTGAAAAGTTTCTATTATTACTCCATTAGGAAGAAGTCAGATTCACTTTCATTTTGAGGAAGGACACTTCAGAAACTAGGATAATTATCTTACCAATGCTTTTTGTAGAATAATAGGGAAGTTGTTTTTTTTGAAGAATAAATGAAAATAACACTAATACCAACTACTTTCAAAAGATATTTCCTTGTTTTTTTAATGTAAAAATATAGACAAATTGCTTTTATGTATCTAATGTGCCATTTGCAAGTATTGTCTCGGTTCTAATTTGAATAGATCTGTGAAGACTCTTCATAGCATTTAACACACACACACACACACACACACACACACACATATATATATATATATAAACTGTAATCTGAAAAATAAACATGTTCATTTTAAAATAATATCTAATATCGTTCAAATAATGTTTCTAATATTACCCAGATACATTCTTTTTACCTAAAATACATATGTTAACTCAAAAAATAATGTTATAAGGGCCAGAGTGATAGAACAGTGGTTGGGCATTTGCTTTGCATGTGGCTGACTCAGGATGGACCTGGGTTTGATCCCCAGCATCCTATATAGTCCTCCAAGCCATTAGTGATTTCTGAGTGCATAGTCAGGAGTAACCCCTGAGAGTCACTAAGTATGGCCCAAAAAACCATAAAAAATTCTATGAAAGTAAAAATTTCAATAATCAGGGAAAATATTTGTATAGTATGCTTTCATTAAATGTCACTATTAAGCCTATTTTAATGTATTAAATGATCAGTGTCAATCTATTGGTTTTATAAAGTGTTAATTACATATGTACAGATATTTTTATTCTTATAATCTTGAAAAAGTACATCTTAGAAAATATTTTTAAAGAAATTAGTTTGAACAAGTTTTGATACATTAAGATATTTTCTGTATTATAACATTATAACCTACTGCTTTTATAATTGGTGCTTCATTAGTAATCCTAGCATAGGTACTTAGGGAGATCCATGTTTTAGGTGGGAATCTTTAGTACTCCAATCTATAAAACTTAGTCTAGAAATTCAGTACTCAAATAAGTTATTGGGATACATGATGGTTTCCAGTGTCACAACCGTTGGTGTTCATATAGTGTGACACCTATTTTCTGGGCATTTAGACTATCTCTGTTGCCTTGGATTTAATTTGAGGTCTTGGTACATGTAAGACATGTGTTCAAACCCTTTGAAATAACTCCTGAAGTCCCACATATTATTTCTGAATATCTCTTATCATTGTTGCCTCTGACTAAAAGGATGGTGGAAAAATTCTGCTATGACTTTTCCTTTCTCGTCTATCATATAGTAGCTTTTACAATAGTTCTGAGAAAGGGCTTCTAGTTTGTTGACACATCTAAAAATACCATTGAGATAAAGCTTGAGTAATTTACTGACATTGTTGACAGTTTATGATAGCATTCTGAGGTTTCAAAAAAAGGGAACAGAATTCTAGAAGATCTTGTAAAATTTCATACAAAAGAAAATAATTCAGACACAAGTGTCTGGTAAATCTGACATTAAAGAACTAAGACTTGGGAAATAACAGATGTAATATATATCACAGTACCAACTTTCATTTATCTGTTTATACTGTATTAATATGTTTTCATTTGGCATTTTATTTTATCAGTTTTTTATGAATTCTTCAAAGAAAAGACATTAAGAAGCCATTATCTTAATTTGCATACATAATATTTTTCAAAATTATTTGAAATCAATAAAGAAATCTATAGCAGTTTGGAGACTTCAGAACTCGCACATTATATCTAAGGTTCCTCTTTAAATGTTAATAAGATTGATGTTAATTATCTGATTATTGATTCTTAAATTTAAAAGTACATCCTTAGTTTTTAAAAAATAATTTACTTTATTTAAACACCTTGATTACAAAATTGTACATTACTAAGTTGCAGTCATACAGTGTACACCACTCATCAGCTGTGTCCATTTTCTTCCACTAATGTCCCCATTTTCCCTCTCACCTAATCTTATATGCCTTTGGGGCAGACATTTTACTTCTCTCTTCTCTCTCTCATTCTCTCTCTTACTCCCTCTCTCTTCTTTTATTGATACTGTGATTTGTGCTATTGTTAAGGAAGGGGTATCATGCATATCATTTTATCCCCTTTCAGAACCCAGCAATACCACTCTTATTCTAGGAACCCCAAAACACCAGGCAGAAACGCCCTTCTCATTTCTATGTTCATCACAGCAGAATTTACAATAGCCAGCATCTGGAAACAACCCAATAACAACAGATGGGTGGCTAAGTTTAAACTGTGGTACATCTACACAATTGAATACTATGCAGCTATTAGTAAAAATGAAGTCATGAAATTTTCTTATAAAATAGGAAGTATTATGCTGAGTGAAGTAGATTAGACAGAGGGAGAGGATAGTCATTAAATAATATCACTCATTTATGAGATATAAGAAAAATAAAAGATAGCATGGTAATAATATTCAGAGACAATAAAGATGATGGCCAGGAGTACAGTACATGGTAGGTAGCTTGCCCACAAAGAGTGGTGAAGGCAGATATGATAAAAAAAAATAATCCAATAAGGGCTGACGAGGTGGCGCTAGAGGTAAGGTGTCTGCCTTGCAAGCACTAGCCAAGGATCAGGACCGAGGTTCAATCCTCTGACGTCCCATATGGTCCCCCCAAACCAGGGGCGATTTCTGAGCGCTTAGCCAGGAGTAACCCCTGAGCATCAAATGGGTGTGGCCCGAAAAAACAAAAAAAAATCCAATATGACAATGATACTTGTAACTGATGAGTTCTTAATTTTTACATTAAAACTAAGCCTTGACTGGATACTGTAAATTAAAATTGATACTTTTCAGGAAAAGTGTAATATACTTTTTTTAAAACAGAAAGAATTATATTTCTATTGCCTTGAAAGGGTTCAGCAAAAAAGAAAAATTTTATAATAGTGAGATTTGGTATTACTAAGATATGGAGCAAGGATGTTGTATAGAATAAAATAAAAAAAAATACCAGTGAATTCTGAAACACTGTGAAAAAAGCATTATTTGTGTTCCATTATAAACTTTGAATTTATTAATAAATTAAGAAATAATTAATTTTGAAAGTAATTAAAAAGTTTTTTTCCATTTGCACCAATATTTTCAATTTCATTTATTTTTCCACTTCATCTGCTATAGAAGATATTTTAAAGCTTTCTCAGCTCAAATCTCTATTAACCTTGTCTTTCACAAAAAGGATTCCTGACAATGTCTTGAATTGTTTTTATGTGGCTAAAAATAATAGTCAATTTTTATTTATCATCTTTAACTTCTCAGCATTGAATGATTGGATTTGATTAAAGAATGATTTTTCTCCTATTTAGTAGATTTTGAACACTTCTACTTTCTCTATCCTGAATAAATCCTTTCTGTATTAACTTTATGTTTTTATTTGTGTGTGTGTGTGTGTGTGTGTTTGTTTTGAGGGGAGCACACCCAGTGGCACTCAGGGGTTTCTCCCGGCTCTGTGCTCAAAAATCGCCACTGGCTTGGGGGACATATGGGGTTCTGGGGATCATTTTGGATTAGTTGCTTGCAAGGAAAACACCATATTGTGCTACCGATCAGGTCCAAACTACACACTGTATGGTTTTTGTATGTATGTGTGTGTGCATGTATACTCATTAATTTTTGTTTCTTCTCTTATTATTTTTTAAATTTAAATACATTGGTTACAAGATTATTCATACTTAGGTTTATTTTCACAGATAAATAAGTACATGATTTAGTTGCACTCATATAATATACAATAACTTTTAGCAGTGCAAATTTCCCACCACCATTGTACCCAATTGTGTCTTCTTCCCTCTCCCCCACACCCTCCAGTCTGCTTCTGGGGCAGCCATTTCACTTCTCTTTTGTCTGTGTCTCTTTATTTGTCTCTCCTTTTTTGACTCTGTGGTTTGCGCTACCATTAATGAAAGAGTGCAATATATGTAACTTCCATAATAGAAAATTCTGGTAACTCTGTACTCAACAATATGTTGACTGGAAATAAAACTTGAGAACAATAAGTAAATGTGTGCTGGTTGTTATATTTTTGGGCTAACAGTTGGGTCACATATTTTAGTCTATTGAAAACATACCTTATGATAACATGCTGTCCATCTTCTATATGTTTCTCGGCATTTTTCAAAATTTATTATAAACTATGGAATTTTAGGTTGATACCGAGTCAGTGTAGATTTATAGCATAAGTATCATCCTAGTTAGATAATTAGGAGACTATGTTTGTGTTAGGATAGTATATATGCAGAATATTTTTTATTTTTTATATTACTGAGAAATTAACTCATAGCCTTATTTTTAAGAAGATTAGCAGTCTGTGGGGGACAAAGGAGGGAGATACAGATGTATGCTGGAAATAGGGTGGAAGGAGGACAACACTGGTAGTGAAAATGCCCCTAATTCATTGTTAGTACGTACCTTAAATATTACTGTGAAAGACTCTAATTCGCATTTCTTTTAAAAAGATAAAAAATAGTTACCATATGAAGAGACTCAACATTATTTAAATTAGAGTGGTACAATTAGAAAACAAATAATAAAAGTAAGTGTTGAGGAAGATTTTCAGATAGGAAAATGAAAGCAGACATAGTCACTCTACAGTCCATTAAGTTAGCTGTTTTCTTGGCATTAACCCAAACTGCCAACTGACCCTAAAATTGACAAATAGAAAGATAAGATATATAAATCTAAAAAAAAAATCCCACAACGTTAGACTGAAAATTGTTCATAACTGCATGATTTATCTTTACCAACAAGTGGAAACAACCAAAATACACATTCATCATTTACTAGTAGATGAAAAAAAGAAATATTCAGATGCAAGAAGAAATAAATCTAAGATTTAGATAAATCTAAAATTAAACCACAACAATAAAATTTAAACAATGAAAGTAGTTATTTATAAACTCTATAAAACAGTGATAAAATTTTCTAAATATGTTTACCAATTTAATATAATTCAGTACATAGTAAAATCACATGAATTGCATGCCTTAAAATGCAATTATATAGTATATTAAAAAACTTTAAAATGTGCTTTTTTTTTCTTTTTCCCCCTGAATAGGCACAGTAACTATTGGGGATATTATAAAGGAAATTCCGTTGGCCTAGGAGATACAGGGTTTCTACCCCCCCTTGAAGTGTACTGTCATGGGATTAACTATAGACTCCTTGCATGATCATTTACTCTCTCCTTGGTGTTTTCGTGGTGTATGGAAGACTTCTGCTTCGTCATGGATGGTAAAATCAGACCTCTATATCTAGAGATCTTGGTGACTGTGCAGCTCAAGGAATGGAGCTTATGATGAAGTCTTTCTTTGTGGTTCTAGCAGTTCTGCTTCTTCAGTGTCGTTTTAATCCATCTTCTGTAGTTGGTGGTCTTGGTCATTATGTTGCTCCTAGGATGGAACCTGGGATAAAATCATTGTTATGTTCCCGGAAGACCTGTTCAGTTGCAGTTGTCTCATTCAGACTTCTGGAATTGGAGCTCTTTTTGTTGAACAGATCGTAGACCGAAAGCTAGGCTAGAGCTTTTTGTTGCTGTTGTTGTTGGTCCCTGGATGTGTACTGTCCCGTCCTGGTTGTAACATCCAGTCATTTGTGTATAGCAATCTTGGCTTTTGCACAGATCAAAGGGTGACATGTTTTCTGATTTTGTCTTATCGTTGGCTGATGAGGAAGGACAACTTGCTCTTAGATCAAATTGTTCCCATTTTCTCGTTGTCAGGTTATCAATTTAGCACTGGCACATATTGGCGTCAGAGCAGCATTATGAATGCCCTGGAGGGGATTGGGCTCCTGGAGCTGTTGTGGAGAACTTTATCGTTTCTATGTCTGGGGTCCAGAAGTCAAGGCTGGATGGTCAGTGTCTAGTTCCCTGGAGTCTAAGTTGTTTCCCCATGACATACATTCAGGGTGGGAGATGTCCCTGTGTTGTAAACAAGTATGAGTTCTTATCCCTAGTAGGTAAGAGCTAGTTTTTACACATAAAATTTCCCCTTTGTTATATGTCTTTGCAGGAAGAAGTGGTGCTTCATTATATTGCTGGTGGATTTGAGGGTGGAGAGAGAAGAAAAACAGACACCCGACAAAAACTAGGAATATATATGCTCACATATATCTAAAGAAAAAAAGAGTTTCTTTAAAAAAAAAGATTAAATAAAAGACGTAATTAAGGGAGTAAAGAGGGTCCGGGAGAGATAGCATGGAGACAAGGCGTCTGTTCTTCCTGCAGAAGGTTGGTGGCTCAAACTCCACTTCTTAAATAGAGGGGGAGACAGGGGAGGGTACCAGGACCAAACAGATATATGATCACTAATAGTGAGCTGGACAGAGGGGACCACCTACTCTAGCAGTCCAGGGGGTGATGGTGAGGTTGCAGAAGGGTTGCAGAAGGGAAACTGGGATGGGGGAGGACAAATTTGGTGATGGGTATTCCCCTGATTCAATGTTGATGTGTACCTAAAATACTACTTTGAAAGATATGTAAGCCATTATGATAAAAATAAAAATAAAAAAACATTAAAATGTGGAGCCAGGGGCTGGAAGGTAGCACAGTGGTAGGGCATTTGCCTTGCACAGGGCTGACCCAGTACAGATCTTGGTTTGATGCCCTGGCGTCCCATATAGTCCCCCAAGCCGGGATTGATTTCTGAGTGCATAACAAAAAGTAACCACTGAGCGTCACTGGGTGTGTCCCCAAAAACAAAAAAATAAAAATAAATAAATAAATAAAAGCTAACTCACATTTTTATTTGTTCAAATTAATGGAAAATGAAAATTCTGTTTGAGAGTTTCATTAGCAATGCCATTTTACCATTATTATAATGGGCTCTAATATTAGAAGTAATTTATGTTTATTTATATTTGATTGTTTCTGTCAGTGAAAAAAAACTCATGTAGTATGGTAAGCCAAATCATTCATGACACTTTAAAAATGATGTACTGTCTGTTTTATGAATTACTGTATTATAAACAAGCTGTTAAATCTTCTCAAACCTGTCAGTTCAAATTCTCCTAATAGTCTTAACTCATCCACAAACCTTCTACTTTCTACTCTAGATAGAATTATCAGGAAAGTTAACAAATGTGAAATAGATTAAAGTAAAGAAGCTCAATGTGTAATCCTGAAAATTGATTTCAGCTCATAACTTTTTATCCACTTAATTTTATTATCTTTGTTTTTACAATTGGCCTTGCAAGCATTAGACTAGAACGGAACACGGTTTTATCCCCAGTGTCCTATATGGTCCTCTCAAGCCAGGAGCGATTTCTGAGCACATAGCCAGGAGTAACCACTGAGCATCAATGGGTATGGCCCAAAAACAAAAAAACCAAACAAACGAGAAAAAACACATATTATATGTTGTAACCTTTATGACTTTACTCATTAGATACATATCTTTCTTTTCAGAAACATTATCATTTTGTCTAGAAATTTGAAAGAATACTCATTTATTTTTATTATCTTTTTGACTTCTAATTTGACTTCTATTTTCACTTCTATTTTTTACTTCACTTTTTATTTATATGGTCATCATTTTAAGTTACTTTATATATTATATTTTATTATTGATTTGAGATATTTGTTTATTTGCATTGAGGTTCCAGTCTATGTGGCTATAAATTATTTTTCATAGTATTGATTCTGTTCAATATACAGGTTCTGACCATAAATGGATTAATTTTTGTTTATTTCTACCTTGTCATGTCTTATTTGTTTTATTTGATCACCCATAGTAAAACATTAATATTTAGTTCAATCACGAATATATTTGGCAGATTATTTTAGGAGTGTAATTTATTTTAATTTTTTAAATATATTTAACATTTATTATATATCTTGGCATATGTTCTATCATTGAATGTTTCATGTGTGTTTGAGAGCATATTCTTGGCTTTCCAGAACTAGAGTGCCTAGTAAAGGTCTATTATGTCCATCTTATCTCATTCCCTTATTATGGAATTTCTCCCTTGATTTTATTATTATGTTGGCCTATTTGTAGGTCTGAGATTTTGAAATCTGTTGATTCTACTATTTTAATATCAATGTTATTAATTTTGTATATTAAAACTCTATATATTCCTCTATCTTGTGCTCATTCAACTGAGTTTCATATAGATATATATTAACACTATGTCTTCATAAAAAAGTAATTCCCTATTAATTAAAAGATGACTTTGGGGGGGGTTGAGCCACATCCGGTGATTCTCAGGGATTACTCCTGACTATGTGCTCAGAAATCGCTCCTGACTTTGGGAACTATATGGGACACCAGGGGAGGAGGATCAAACTGCAATCTGTCCTAGTTCAGTCGCATGCAAGGCAAACACCCTACTGCTTGCACTACCACTCGGCCCTTAAAGATGACATTGTAAGGAGAAATGTCAGGGTCTTTGTGGAAGGGAATTTTAGAACTCTGCATGGGAAGTCATCATGGACAGCATTGTGCGTCATAGAACATAAATCAACAAAGAAATTAAAAAAAACATCAATTCTGTCTCTTATTACTTTTTATTTTAAGTCTATTTTATCTGCCATACAGATGGAGCTCTGTTGTTTCACTATTTACTTGGAGGAATTTTATTTGCTTTTTGTTTGTTTGTTTGTTGTTGTTTTTGCTTTTGTTTGGGCCATTTAAAATACCCAGCAATATTCAGGACTTTCTTATTGTTCTTAGTACAGAGATCACTTCTAGTAGGTTTCAGGAAACTTTATTTTGGTTTATATTTATATGGTTCTGTGGAATAAACCAAGGTGTGAGGTACATACAAGCAAGGGAACATACTGCTATCTTTTCTATCAAGTCTAATTGGATTAAATTTTTTACTTTTTATTTTGAACTCATTTTATCTGTGTATCTCAAAAGCATCCATCCACTATTTACCTTTTGACAGGTAAATAAAGTTGATTGATATTTAGAAAATTTTTTAAATAAAATGGTTTATTTTGCTTTGTATTTTTATTAATGTTCATATTTTGGTAGTGTTGAGTGCTATTTTCTTCTTGTTTCTTAGACATATGCTTCTTCTAAGGTTACCTGGAGATTTAAACATTATTTTGTAAAATCTTTAAATTAAAAAATAAGCTAACAAACTGGTTACACATAAAAAAGAAGAAAATGCTCTTACCTTTAGAAGTGGTCAGATAAATAATAAATGGACAGGTAAGCCCATTGACCAAAATTCTAAGTTCACTTAGAATTACACATCTATGCAGGCACTACTTAAAACATTTATTATGAAACTTGTAAAGAGTCAGAACCTGCAGGAAAGTATATGGATATTTCCACTGTTTCCAGATAAATAGATTGTAGATTAAAAATGAAAAAAATAAAAATAAGTTAATATCAAATATAGCCGAATACTCTCCATTAGTCTTTATCTTCATTTTCATATTTGCTGTATAGTTTGATTTCACTCAACCTAATTACCTTAGTTTTCCTATAAAGTTAGCTAATATTTGTAGAGATAACTCATTTTTAACTATTTTTTTCTATAAATTTCTTTATCACTCCTTCAACTCTGAGAGTTAGAGCCTCTGAGTGGAGCAGTCTAGATTAGAAGCATTTTTTGCTTAACATTTTAAATATGTCATACCATAGACTTCTGAACTTTAGAGTTTATGCAAGAAAATTCCTGGGAGTCTTATGAGGATTTCCTTTCCTTATTCTTCTTTCATGCATTTTTTAAGAATATCCACTTATCTTTAATTTAGTTTCCAGTGGGGATCCTCAAAATGATTATAGACTTAGAGTCACCCTCAGTACTACTTCATCTATCCTTGTGGGTCTGAATGTTAGTTTTGTAGATAGGCTTGGAAATGTTCAGCTTGTCATGCATATGGCATGGGATTGGAATTCACCATACCATATTTAATCATGCTTAGAGAGCATGCATGTTAGGGATAGATCTCAGGCTCCCAAGCACTCATGTCTAAAGCTCTTTGATATATATCACTATGATAAGCTTCAATTCTTGTCTTTTAATTATTTATCTTGGTACACGTTTGATTTTTCTATATTTTGATCTCTTTAAATAACAAACTAGATGTCTGTTTGCATTCCCATTTTTTTCTCTGCTTGAAATATGTCTGCTCCATTTTATATTGCTCTTCTTTACCTTTTAGAATATCCAAGCAACTATTTCTTTTTTAATAATTTTCTGTAAGTCCCTAATGCTATTTCACTGTATTAAAATTACTTTGCCTTTGAAGCTAGAATTAGGATAGCCTTGCCAATTGTCCACCTAAATTCAATCCCTGGGACCCATACAAGTCCTGACCACTACAATAGCACAGATCATGAATAAATCCTAAACAAAATTTTCTGTAGTTTCCAAACTAGTAAATAAATTATTTAAAAATACATTTCTTGCTGACCTATTTCCATTACCAAATTCCAACTTAACTAAATAGTTTACATTCTTATCCATTCTAATGTTGACACTCTATTTTCTATTTATTTTGCTTGACCAGTACATTACTTTCAATAGCTTGTTCTTAGACAAATATCAAGTCTTGTTAAATTCAGATTTTATCTCACCTTTCAGATTTTTATCTCACAATTTCAGAAAACAAATTGCAAGAAACATTATTATAAATGTTACTCTAAAGTTTATTTCAGATCTTTTACTTAGTTTTGTTACATCATAATTTTTGCACAGAATCTTATCTTTATTCTTCACTTGGATTAATTTCTTTCTTTTTATTAATACTTTTTGATATTTCTATAGATCAAGCTAACTACATCTTCTCATTTCTGATCACACCATTTTAAATTCAACTTCAAGATTATGGAAGTGGATATGGGTACTTATTTGTGATGCCATTTAGTCAAATTGTGAAGAATGGTGGTCCAATATAATAAGCCTACTGGTTGCAGGTCAAGAAGATGAAATATTGGGAAAGGGGCTGGTATTTAGATTATCATTGCAGGATGTATTTCTTCTTACTCCAAATAGTTTGGTTTTCTTTAATTGCTTAATGACAATTTCTAGGTAATCTAATACTATGTTGAATAAGAGTGAATAACCATGGACTACCTTGTTATGCCTGACCTGTGTTAATTATTATATATTGATAATAATATTGGATAGGACTTTATATAGAGAGCTGTTACTGCCTTGGGAAAGGTTCCAGCCACATCTATTTTGCTGAGGACTTAAATCATGAATGGGTATTAAATCTTGACATACACTTTCTTTGGACTGCTACTGATGAATTTTATATTTCCTTTTATTTGTGTGGAAAATTATATTGTATACTTTGAGTATTGAGCCATACTTTTATATCTCAGAAAAAAAACCAATTGGTCATGCTGTATAACCTTTTTGATGTGCTATTGATTTCAGTGTGTTATGGCTTTGTTGAGGATTTTTACATCAATATTTATCAGTGAGCTTTCTCTCTTATTTCTCTTGGCATATTATCCCTTATATTGTGGTATTTGGTAGTCATTATGTTATTTTCCTAGAAGGTATTAGAGAGAATTCAGATATGTTCTAGATTTCTGAAATAGTTTACTGATCAATAGTATTAATTATTCACTTAAGGTTTGATAAAACTCATCCATAAACCCATCCTGTCATAGACTTTTATTCTTGGGGAGATTTTAATTACTCTTTCACATTACTTGCTTATTATTGAAATATTTAGAATATCTCCATCCTCATTGAGTTTTGGGAGATGATATATTTCCAGAAATCTATCCATTTCATTTATTTATTTATTTATTTATTTATTTATTTATTTTCATTTATTTATCTTTACAGAGTTGTTGTACCTAAGCTCTCATGAGATACTGTATAGAATTCTGGAGATTCTGGGAGCTCTCGGAACAGGCCAGAGTGGGTGTAGGAGGTTGCCGACTGGAGCGAGTGGAAAGCGGCCATTCAAGGGAACCTGGAGCTCCCAAAATAGGCCAGAGTGAGTGCAGGAGGTAGCCAAAGGGGTGGAAAGCAGCCATTCTAGGGAACCTTGAGCTCCCGGAACAGGCCAGAGTGGGTGAAGGAAGTCGCTGACTAGGGCGAGTGGAAAGTGGCCATTCAAGGGAACCATGAGCTCCCGGGACAGGCCAGAGAGTGAACCTACACTGTCTGGCTTGAAGGGAGTGGTGATTGGTCAGGCTGGACTGAGGATGAGGGAAGGTCCAAACTCAGCGACATCACCCAACATACTCATTTAGAGCCACATCCCAAGAAGAGACCCAGCCCCACACCACAGGTGGCAAAAGCAGGCTGAAACCTGAAGGCACTGCACTCCAAGCCAAGCCAATAAATGCAAAGAAAGATGGGTAAACCAAGGAAAACATTAACAACAGGGGAGATGGAGAGAAATCAGAACAAGTTCCCAAGTCCACCAAAACGTGCACCCAAGAGAGGAAGACCTAAAAGCAGCCATGAGAATAGAGTTCCAAGCCATGCTATAAGAAATGAAAGACACGCTGGACATAGATTACAATAAATCAATAGATGAA
This sequence comes from Suncus etruscus, assembly GCF_024139225.1. Classification (NCBI taxonomy): domain Eukaryota; kingdom Metazoa; phylum Chordata; class Mammalia; order Eulipotyphla; family Soricidae; genus Suncus; species Suncus etruscus. The sequence goes on along the minus strand of NC_064849.1, from coordinate 160,640,737 downwards.
CAAATGAACCAATTTAAACAAGAACTCCTACATAATATGAAAGAATCCATACAAAGAGAATTAAAAGAAATTCGTAAAACCATAGAAAGTCAGAAGAGCAGAATCACACAGCTCGAGAATCACAGAATGACTCAAAGATAAACTGCAATCAAAAGACAATAAAGAAGCCAACAAAGAAATAGAAAGAAAAGCACTGGAAGTAAAAGTCCAGTATTTAATGAACGAAGATAAAAGAAAAAATCTAAGAATTGTAGGTATACCAGAAGGGAAGGAAACAAGGAAAGGGGAAGAACAATTAGTCAGGGAGATAATAGCGGAAATTTTCCCACCCTCTGGAAAGACAAATCTGAGCAAATCCAGGAGGTTGAAAGAGTCCCCAACAAAATAGATCCTAAAAAACCAACTCCAAGACATATACTAATTCAAATGGTAAGAAACAAAGAGAAAGGCAACCTACTTAAAGCAATAAGGGAGAAAAAAACCCTCACATACAAAGGAAGAAATATTAGAATCAAACCAGATCTCCCATATGAAATACTTCAAGGAAGAAGACAGTGGAATGACATATTTAAACAACTGAATGAAAGAAATTTTCAACCTAGAGTCCACTATCCAGCAAAACACTCATTCATATGGGAGGGAAGACTAAAATCATTCTCAAACAAAAATGAACTTGCACTATTTGCACAAACAAAACCGACCCTAAATGACCTACTCAGAGATGAATTATACAATCCAAACCCCTGATTGTAATAACCACCCTAAACAACACAACTGCACAACAGCCCTCTCTGTCAATAATCTCCTTAAATGTCAATGGTCTAAACTCTCCCATTAAAAGACACATAATAGAGAACTGGATTAAAAAACATAAACTAGATTTTTGCTGCCTACAAGAAACACACCTACAAGTACAAGATAGGCACAGGCTTAGAATAAAAGGATGGAAATCAATTATCCAGGCCAATGGAAATAAAGAAAATGCAGGGACGGCCATTCTTATATCAGACCAAATTGCATTCAACTTCAAAAAAGTGATCAGAGACAAAGAGGGTCACTACTTACTGATCAGGGGAACACTAGACCAAGAAGTGCTAATGCTGGTTAACATCTACACACCTAATGCAGAGCCAGCAAAATATGTATGGCAAATGCTTGTAAAACTGGAGAAGCACATGAAGGGAAATGTGATAGTAGTAGGAGACCTTAATACTCCACTATCACCACTGGGCAGTGTAGTGTACCCAAGACCCACCCATTTCTGGGAGGGGTCTTGGGAACCGGATAGTAGGTGTAACCCTACCTGCAAGACCCGGCCCATTCCTGGGAGGGGTCTTGGAAAGAATAGATAAACCTCTGAGCCAGGGGATTTGGCCTTTTAGCCGTTTCTCTCTTTGCCCGGCTGGGCTCCCTGGCTTTTGGACCTTGGCCCTTTGGCTCTTTGGGCCGCATGGAGCCCAAAGGGAAAATGGCTGAAAAGAGGATAAGATGCAGGGCAAGCCTAGAATAGCTGAATGCTTGAAAGGTTATGAGTAGGCCACACGCGTGGTGGCTAGGGCCTGAATAAAGTTGTTGCTTCCTGACGCCTGCCTGTGAGTGACTTCACCTGGGCCTGGGACTCACCGGCTGAATGGGATTGTGAAGCCATGTGGCCTGAAATGGCATCCATCACCATCCAGCCCCATCCAGCTCCATCTTTAAATATGTAATACAACATCTGGCGCTCCGAACTTTGACCTGAATCCTGGACCCAAGAAAACAGCTATAATGGTGAGATTTCTGCTTTTCAGTTTCATTTTGGCTCTTTTCGGGTGCACTGAGCCCAAAACCCTGGGCCACGTGCAACAATTTTCAAAGATGGCCGACACCCCATCTGGGGTTCAAAGGCCATTGAAACAAGAGAAGTGGAAGCTTGCATCACCTCTAGCCCAGTCCCAGGCCCAGAACTGAAACTTTGTTACAAGAAACAAAAACCTCGGCCTACTCAAACACTAATTAAAAGTCTAAATTGGAAACGGAGGAGAAAAAAGACTATTGAAAATGGACTGATTTTCTGAGAATGACCTTTGGCTTGAATTTGGATTTCGACTTTGGAAATTTTGAACTGAACTTTTAGTTTAAATCACTTGGAACTCTGGACATCCAAAAGCGCCCTGTGAAGATGTGGGCCATAAGCTGCTTCCAAAGTGCGCCCGGAGGGAAGAAAAGGCAGCGGTGAAGCCCGTCCAGCATCAAAGAAGCGGAGAAAAGCTCCAAGCGGCGGCTCGAGCGAACCGGCGTGCACAAAGTTTACAGAAACCAAGTGGTGAGATCAGCGTGGGACAAACCAGCATCTAAACTTTAAAAGTTTACAAAAGCCACGTGGTGAGATCAGCGTGGGACAAATTAATCATTTTAAGTATAGGAACTAAGTGGATAGTCTTATATTTTACTCATAGTTGGTGATGGGATAAATTTTAGTTAGTTAGTGGTTAAAAAATAAAAAATAAAGGGAGCTAATACAGTTTAGCCCATTTAAACATCTAATTTCTAACCACCTGCATCTTTGTCTTAGTCATTTTCTTTATAATTTAAATGTGTTTTGTTGTCTTTCATAGTTAATAATTTCAATTGCAAAATGTTTTACTGTGTATTTTAATGTACTTAGCCTGTTTTTAAAATGTATGTTAAGCATTTATGCTGTAGTACTTGTGTATAGGAAAGGTTTTTAGGAACAAAAAGTTCCCCCAATATAGTTTAAAAGTATAGGAACATGAAAGTTCCGGAATAGTGCTTGGTAAAGAAGCATTAATAGAATTTTAGGTTACAAGTGTATAGTATATTTTGCAAAAATGTTATGTTTTTGAAAAGGGCTGGTATATTAATTTTCACTTTATTACGTTGTTGTATGAAAATATTAACACACCTTTGGCTAAAGGTGGAGTCAGAATTACAAAAAGGGTCTTTATATTTCAGAAAGGGGGGAAATGTAGTGTACCCAAGACCCACCCATTTCTGGGAGGGGTCTTGGGAACCGGATAGTAGGTGTAACCCTACCTGCAAGACCTGGCCCATTCCTGGGAGGGGTCTTGGAAAGAATAGATAAACCTCTGAGCCAGGGGATTCGGCCTTTTAGCCGTTTCTCTCTTTGCCCGGCTGGGCTCCCTGGCTTTTGAACCTTGGCCCTTTGGCTCTTTGGGCCGCATGGAGCCCAAAGGAAAAATGGCTGAAAAGAGGATAAGATGCAGGGCAAGCCTAGAATGGCTGAATGCTTGAAAGGTTATGAGTAGGCCACACATGTGGTGGCTAGGGCCTGAATAAAGTTGTTGCTTCCTGACGCCTGCCTGTGAGTGACTTCACCTGGGCCTCGGACTCACTGGCTGAATGGGGTTGTGAAGCCACGTGGCCTGAAATGGCATCCATCACCATCTAGCCCCATCCAGCTCCATCCTTAATTATGTAATACGACAGGCAGATCCACCAGACAGAAAACTAACAAAGAAATAAGAGCCCTAAATGAAAAATTCAAAGAACTAGGGCTAATAGACTTATATAGGGCCCTCCACCCCCAGAAAGCAAAATATACATTATTCTCAAGTCCACATGGAACCTTCTCCAGAATAGACCATGCCTTAGGATACAAATATAACCTGCATAAAATCACAAAGGTAAGGATCATTAGAAGCACCCTGTCAGATCACTATGCAACAGAAGTCAAAATTGACTATAAAAAGAAACAATGGAGAAAATCCAACACCTGGAGATTAAACAACATAATGCACAAAAACAGCTGGATCAAAGAGATACTCAAGGAAGAAATAAAAAGATTCCTTGAGACAAACGACAATGAAGAAACAACTTGTCAAAATGTGTAGGACACAGCAAAAGCAGTAATCAGGGGGAAACTCATAGCAATACAGTCCTATGACAGGAAAGAGGAAAATGACAAAATTAGCAGCTTAAAGCACCATCTTAAGGAGCTAGAACAACAGAAACAAAGAAACCCAAATGCCACCAGAAGACACAAAATAATAAAAAACAGAGCAGAAATAAACAAGATAGAAACCAAGAAAACAATACAGAAAATCAATGAGACCAGGAGTTGGTTTTTTGAAAGAATAAACAAGATAGACAAACAACTGGCAAGACTCACCAAAAAAAGAGGAAAACACCCAAATAAGCAGGATCACAAATGAAAGGGGAGAGATTACAACAGAACCCCAAGAAATCCAACACATCATGAGGACATATTATGAACAACTATACTCAGTTAGGCTAGAGAACCCAGAAGAAAGTGATAGATTCTTGGAAAAATACCAGCTTCCAAGACTAAAAAAGGAGGATTTAGAAAGCCTAAACAGACCAATCACATTGGAGGAAATTGAAACAGTAATTAAGAAACTCCTCAAGAACAAAAATCCAGGCCCAGATGGCTTTACAGGTGAATTCTATCAAGCATTCTAAGAAGAATTACTTCCACTGATCCACAGGCTCTTCCAAACCATTGAAAAGACAGGAATCCTCCCCAATTTTTTTTTATGAGGCCAATATCACTTTGCTTCCCAAAGAGGGCAAAGATACCACCAAGAAAGAAAACTACAGACCAATCTCACTAATGATCATAGACGCAAAAATACTCAACAAAATCTTAGCGAACTGAATCCAGCACTACATCAAAAAGATTATACACCATGACCAAGTGGGTTTCATCCCAGGGATGCAAGGCTGTTTCAACATACGCAAATCAATCAACATCATACACCAAATCAATAATTAAAAAGACAAAAAGCACATGATCATATCAATCGATGCAGAGAAGGCATTAGACAAAATCCAACACCCATTCATGTTGAAAACACTAAGCAAAATAGGTCTGGAAGGAACCTTTCGCAAGATAATTACAGCTATCTATGAAAAGCCCACGGCTAACATTATACTTAATGGTGAAAAACTGAAAGCATTCCCACTAAGGTCAGGAACTAGGCAAGGATGTCCACTCTCTCCACTCTTATTCAACATCGTCTTAGAAGTCCTAGAAATAGCAATAGACAAGAGAAGGGAATCAACGAAATTCAAATAGGGAAAGAGGAATGAAAAGTATCTCTTTTTAAAAATGACATGATGATATACATGGAAAACCCCAAAGAGTCCATAGTAAAACTCCTAGAAACAATAAACCAATATAGCAAAGTGGCTGGTTAAAAAGTCAATACACAAAAGACAGTAGCTAGGGTTAGAGAGATAGCATGGAGGTAAGGCATTTGCCTTTCATGCAGAAGGTCATCGGTTCGAATCCCGGCATCCCATATGGTCCCCCGTGCCTGCCACGAGCAATTTTCTGAGCATGGAGCCAGGAGTAACCCCTGAGCACTGCCGAGTGTGACATAAAAACCACACACACACAAAAAAAAGGCAGTAGCATTTCTCTACACAAGTAATGAAGTAGAAGAGAGAGAAATTAAGAATACAACTCCATTGAAAATAGTATAAAAAGACATCAATTACCTAGGAATCAACCTTACAAGGGAACTAAAGGACTTATACCTGGCAAACTTCAAAACAATTCAGAAAGAAATTGAAGAGGATCTTGGGAAATGGAAGAACATCCCATGCTCATGGGTAGGTAGAATCAACATAGTCAAAAATGACCATCCTACCCAAACTTCTATATAGATTTAATGCAATCCCCATCCAAATTCAGACATCATTTTTTAAAGACTTAGAAAATCAATCATATAATTTATCTGGAACCACAAAAGACCCAGGATAGCCAAACACATACTAAAAAAACAAACAAACAAACAAAAACCAGGAAGCTGGGTGGCATCTCCTTACCTAACCTGAAGCTATACTATAAAGCCATAGTGATCAAAACAGCATGGTACTGGTACAAAGACAGAGCCTCAGACCAGTGAGTTAGAACAGAATTTCCAGACATAAGCCCCCAGATATACAGTTAACTGATATTTGACAAAAGAGCCAAGAACTTGAAATGGGACAAAGAAAGTCTTTTCAACAAATGGTGTTGGTACAACTGGAAAACTACATGCTAGAAATTCAAAATTAACCCATACTTCACTCCTTATACAAAAATCAACTCAAAATGGATCAAAGGCCTTGAAATTAGATCCGAATCTATAAAGTTTATAGAGAATAAAATAGGCAGAACTCTCGAAGACCTACATATCAAAAAGGTCTTTGAGGATGGAGCACCAATGGCAAGAACTTTAGCATCAAACATAAACAAATGGGACTACATCAAACTAAAAAGCTTCTGCAAGGCAAAAGAAACTACTTAACACAAGAAGACAGTTAACTGACTGGAAAAAAATTTTTTCACCCATCATATGAGATAAAGGGCTGATATCCAGAATATACAAAACACTCAGAAAGCTGGGCCCCCCAAAACCAAATAAAGCCATAAAAAAATGGAAAGATGAAATGAATAGACACTTCTCTGAGGAAGACCAAAAGATGGCCAACAAACACATGAAAACATGCTCACCTTCACTCATCATTATGGGAATCCAAATCAAGACAACAATGAGGTACCACCTTACACCAGTGAGGATGGCTTACATGAAAAATAATAGGAACAATCTATGTTGGCGGGGATGCAGTATGAAAGACACTCTCATCCACTGCTGGTGGGAATGCCCCCTAATCCAACACCTATGGAGAACAGTCTGGAGAGTTCTCAAAGAACTCAGAATTGAGATACCATTTGACCTAGCAATTGCTCTCCTAGGTATCTACCCCCAAGTTGGAAGGACATTCATTCCAATGTATGTGTGCACCCCACTATTTATCGCAGCACTCAGTATAATAGCCAAGTCTTGGAACCAACCTCGATGTCCAACAACAGATGAGTGGATCATTAAGATGGAATACTACATGGCAGAAATGATACAATCACAGACTTCGCAGCAACGTGGGTGGACCTAGAACATATTATGTTAAATGAAGTAAGCCAGAAGATGAAAGATAAACACAGAATGATAGCACTATTCTGAAGCAACTAGAACATACACCTTATATACAACTAATACCCAACAATCAAATAACAGGGTTTAACAGGTAGAAACCCCAAACACTGTAACAGTCGACATATAATGGAGAGCAGTGCCCAAAACACATGAAAGAGGAACAACACAAACTCCTCACTACACACTATACCACAGCAAAACAACCAACAGCAGAAACAGCAGCATAGACAGACCAGGTAAGTAATCAGCCTTCTACTACGAAGGCCCATAATAAGCCTTTAGGGATCTTATATAGGATGACAGGTAAAGGATACCATGGGAAACCACTGACTCCAACGTAAGCATTTCATAAAAATATGTTTTAATGCCTTAATCTTTCTATACTTAAAATAACCTCTCAGCTTTTCTCTTCCCAGGCGTTCTTGGATACAAAGGGTGGACAAACTAAGATGGCACTTCGGGGCCCAGTCACAAGAGATACCATATCCAGCTTGCACTACGAGAAATGTCCTGGTAAAACTCTTTAACACCTCCTTTATCCATAGGTAATACCTTCATTTAGGACTTGAAGCACATGACCACCCAGACCAACAAAGCAGCAACTGTGACCTATAGACTTATACTACAGGCCCAACTCATCAAACACACTCAAACAAATTAGCATTCCCTCGCTCTTTTCTCTACTCTTCTCACTACTGTTCTTTTTTTCTCCTTTTATTTTTAATTTATTTTCTCTCTTCTTTCCTGCCCCTTCCATCTACTTTCTCCTTTCACCCCTTTGAAAATTTGACTATCCCTTCACCCCACAATCCCATCCAGATTCCCCACATTAAAACTTCTCACCCTCATTTCCTATTCTATTAGGCATCAAGACTGACCTCCTACCCCCAGCGAACACTGAATTCCCCAATAACTATTGTTATAAGCAAGTCTTTCCAGTATTGTGTAAAATAAATGCCTTAGTCAGAACTATATATTTATCTTCTATTCTATATTGACAAGAATGGCCATAAGTAGCCCCCGAACATGTATGTATCTGCTTAGCAAATTCTCTCAAATTGAAATAGTGTTAAGCATTGTTTTCATCTTAGAAATAAGATAAGTGAAAAGGAAAGAGATTTCATGTTTTATTATCACATATGTAAGTTAAGAAATACATGCTCTTTTAGCACCATTATAAAATGCAGGAGTAGTTTTCCTAGCTATCTTAAGATAAACAATTAAAAAAATTATATCAGCAACTACCTCTCTCTGCATATTCCTATATTTTGGTTTTGTAGTTTGCTTTTGCCAAAATTCATTAAAAATGATACAAGATGTTGATTTAAAAACATGTTTACACTAGTGATTATTTTATGAAAACAAGTTCACTACTCTTTGAGTACCTAGTGTGAGAGTAATCATCATGTGTATTTATTCGGTAGTCTAGAATTTGTGCTGAGTTCCATTTGTGTTATTCCCTTTCTAGCCTAACTTCCAATGAAGATTTTGGCACCTCAGTACTCTCTGATCACTGAGTTATTTGAGAGTTCCATATACAAATGGCTGTCACTCATCTAAAATTTCAGATCAGTATAGCTTTGTCCTCCTATGTCATATTTCTTCTGAAATATAGTCTGATATTTGCTATCATTGTGACAATGTTTCCAAAAATTAAGAGCATAAACTACAAGGTACCAAATCTTGAAAGAGAATATTTGAAAAGACTTAATGTTTAGTTTGTGATTTGAAAGAAGACACAAAGATGTGGTCCTTTGGTTTGAATTTAATAATCTCAGGAGAAATGAATAATTTTACAACCTAATATTTTATCTAGAAGAAGTAATTAGTGTTTCTGGAAAAAGTGATGACAAGTAAAAAATTGGTAATTCACAATTGTTAAGTTTAGCCAAGGAAGGTGATATTCACTTTTGTTTGTATTCTATTATAATATAATATGTTTTATCGGTACTTAGAAAAATATAGTAATAGAAAATATATATGTGGGTATGTGTTTCAAAGGCCTTGCTTTGTATTGATGTTATTTGAGATTATATATTCTTTTTTTTTTTTAATTTTTATTTTTTTATTTAAACACCTTGATTACATACATGATTGTTTTTGGGTTTCAGTCATGTAAAGAACACCACCCATCACCAGTGCAACATTCCCATCACCAATGTCCAAGTCTCCCTCCTACCCACCCAACCCCTGCCTGTACTCTAAACAGGCTCTCCATTTCCCTCATACATTCTCATTATAAGGAAAATTCAAAATGTAGTTATTTCTCTAACTAAACTCATCACTCTTTGTGGTGAGCTTCCTATGGTGAGCTGGAACATCCAGCTCTTTTCACTTTTGTGTCTGGAAATTATTATTGCAAGAATGTCTTTCATTTCTCTTAAAACCCATAGATGAGTGAGACCATTCTGCGTTTTTCTCTCTCTCTCTGACTTATTTCACTCAGCATAATAGATTCCGTATACATCCATGTATAGGAAAATTTCATGACTTCATGTCTCCTGACAGCTGCATAATATTCCATTGTGTATATGTACCACAGTTTCTTTAGCCATTCATCTGTTGAAGGGCATCTTGGTTGTTTCCAGAGTCTTGCTATGGTAAATAGTGCTGCAATGAATATAGGTGTAAGGAAGGGGTTTTTGTACTGTATTTTTGTGTTCCTAGGGTATATTCCTAGGAGTGGTATAGCTGGATCATATAGGAGCTCGATTTCCAGTTTTTGAAGGAATCTCCATATTGCTTTCCATAAAGGTTGAACTAGACGGCATTCCCACCAGCAGTGGATAAGAGTTCCTTTCTCTCCACATCCCCGCCAACACTGTTTGTTCTCATTCTTTGTGATGTGTGCCATTCTCTGTGGTGTGAGGTGGTATCTCATCGTTGTTTTGATTTGCATCTCCCTGATGATTAGTGATGTGGAGCATTTTTTCATGTGTCTCTTGGCCATTTGTATTTCTTCTTTGTCAAAGTGTCTGTTCATTTCTTCTCCCCATTTTTTGATGGGATTAGATGTTTTTTTCTTGTAAAGTTCTGTCAGTGCCTTGTATATTTTGGAGATTAGCCCCTTATCTGATGGGTATTGGGTGAATAGTTTCTCCCACTCAGTGGGTGGCTCTTGTATCCTGGGCACTATTTCCTTTGAGGTGCAGAAACTTCTCAGCTTAATATATTCCCATCTGTTAATCTCTGCTTTCACTTGCTTGGAGAGTGCAGTTTCCTCCTTGAAGATGCCTGTAATGTCCTGGAGTGTCTTGCCTATGTGCTGTTCTATATATCTTATGGTTTTGGGGCTGATATAGAGGTCTTTAATCCATTTGGATTTTACCTTCGTGCATGATGATAGCTGGGGGTCTACATTCAATTTTTTGCAAGCGGCTATCCAATTGTGCCAACACCACTTGTTGAAGAGGCTTTCCCTGCTCCATTTAGGGTTTCCTGCTCCTTTATCAAAAATTAGGTGGTTGTATGTCTGGGGAACATTTTCTGAGTATTCAAGTCTATTCCACTGGTCTGAGGGCCTGTCCTTATTCCAATACCATGCTGTTTTGATAACTATTGCTTTGTAGTACAGTTTAAAGTTGGGGAAAGTAATTCCTCCCATATTATTTTTCCCAATGATTGCTTTAGCTATTCGAGGGTGTTTATTGTTCCAAATGAATTTCAAAAGTGCCTGATCCACTTCTTTGAAGAATGTCATGGGTATCTTTAGAGGGATAGCATTAAATCTGTATAATGCCTTGGGGAGTATTGCCATTTTGATGATGTTAATCCTGCCAATCCACGAGCAGGGTATGCGTTTCCATTTCCGCGTGTCCTCTCTTATTTCTTGGAGCAGAGTTTTATAGTTTTCTTTGTATAGGTCCTTCACATTTTTAGTCAAGTTGATTCCAAGATATTTGAGTTTGTGTGGCACTATTGGGAATGGGATTGTTTTCTTAATGTCCATTTCTTCCTTATTGCTATTGGTGTATAGAAAGGCAATTGATTTTTGTGTGTTAATTTTGTAGCCGGCCACCTTGCTATATGAGTCTATTGTTTCTAGAAGCTTTTTGGTGGAGTCTTTAGGGTTTTCTAAGTAGAGTATCATGTCATCTGCAAACAGTGAGAGCTTGACTTCTTCCTTTCCTATCTGAATTCCCTTGATATCTTTTTCTTGCCTAATCGCTATAGCAAGTACTTCCAGTGCTATGTTGAATAGGAGTGGTGAGAGAGGACAGCCTTGTCTTGTACCAGAATTTAGAGGGAAGGCTTTTAGTTTTTCTCCGTTGAGGATAATATTTGCCATTGGCTTGTGGTAGATGGCTTCAACTAGATTGAGAAAGGTTCCTTCCATTCCCATCTTGCTGAGAGTTTTGATCAAGAATGGGTGTTGGACCTTATCAAATGCTTTCTCTGCATCTATTGATATGATCATGTGGTTTTTATTTTTCTTGTTATTGATGTTGTGTATGATGTTGATGGATTTACGGATGTTAAACCAGCCTTGCATTCCTGGGATGAAACCTACTTGATCGTAGTGGATGATCTTCTTAACGAGGCATTGAATCCTATTTGCCAGGATTTTGTTGAAGATCTTTGCATCGGCATTCATCAGCGATATTGGTCTGTAATTTTCTTTTTTTGTAGCATCTCTGTCTGGTTTAGGTATCAAGGTGATGTTGGCTTCATAAAAGCTATTTGGAAGTGTTTCCGTTTGTTCAATTTCATGAAAGAGTCTTGCCAGGATTGGTAGTAGTTCCTCTTGGAAAGTTTGAAAGAATTCATTAGTGAATCCATCTGGGCCTGGGCTTTTGTTTTTCGGCAGACCTTTGATTACCGTTTTGATTTCATCAATGGTGATGGGGGTGTTTAGATATGCTACATCCTCTTCCTTCAACCGTGGAAGATTATAAAGTCCAAGAATTTATCCATTTCTTCCAGGTTCTCATTTTTAGTGGCGTAGAGTTTCTCAAAGTAGTTTCTGATTACCCTTTGAATCTCTCTCATATCAGTAGTGATCTCTCCTTTTTCATTCCTAATACGAGTTATCAAGTTTCTCTCTCTCTCTTTCTTTGTTAGGTTTGCCAGTGGTCTATCAATCTTGTTTATTTTTTCAAAGAACCAACTTCTGCTTTCGTTGATCTTTCGGATTGTTTTTTGGGTTTCCACTTCATTGATTTCTGCTCTCAGCTTTGTTATTTCCTTCTGTCTTCCTATTTTTGGGTCCTTTTGTTGAGCACTTTCTAGTTCTATTAGCTGTGTCATTAAGCTACTCAGGTAAGCTCCTTCTTCCTTCCTGATGTGTGCTTGCAAAGCTATAAATTTTCCTCTCAGTACTGCTTTTGCTGTGTCCCATAAGTTCTGATAGTTTGTGTCTTTATTGTCATTTGTTTCCAGGAACCTTTTGATTTCCTCCTTGATTTCATCTCGGACCCACTGGTTATTGAGTATGAGGCTGTTTAACTTCCAGGTGTTAATGTTTTTCTTCTGAGTCCCTTTGGAATTCACAAATAATTTCAGAGCCTTGTGGTCAGCAAAGGTAGTCTGCAAAATTTCTATCCTCTTGATATTATGGAGATATGTTTTATGTGCCAGCATGTAGTCTATCCTGGAGAATGTCCCATGTACATTGGAGAAGAATGTGTATCCAGGTTTCTGGGGGTGGAGTGTCCTATATATATCCTCTAGGCCTCTTTCTTCCATTTCTCTTCTCAGGTCTAGTATATTCTTGTTGGGTTTCAGTCTGGTTGACCTATCCAGTGTTGACAAAGCCGTGTTAAGGTCCCCCACAATTATTGTGTTGTTATTGATATTATTTTTCAGATTTGTCAACAGTTGTATTAAATATTTTGCTGGCCCCTCATTTGGTGCATATATGTTTAGGAGAGTGAATTCTTCCTGCTCTATATACCCCTTGATTAATATAAAATGTCCATCTTTGTCCCTTACAACCTTCCTGAGTATAAAGTTTGCATTATCTGATATTAGTATGGCCACTCCAGCTTTTTTATGGGTGTTGTTTGCTTGGATGATTTTTCTCCAGCCTTTTATTTTGAGTCTATGTTTGTTCTGACTATTCAGGTGTGTTTCTTGTAGGCAGCAGAAGGTTGGATTGAGTTTTTTGATCCATTTAGCCACTCTGTGTCTCTTGACTGGTGCATTTAGACCATTGACGTTGAGAGAAAGAATTGTCCTGGGATTTAATGCCATCTTTATATCGAAATTTGGTGTCTTTTGGTTAGTCTTGTCTTAAATTAGGTCTTTCAGTTTTTCTCTTAAGACTGGTTTTGTGTCTGTAAAGTTTCTGAGCTGCTTTTTGTCAGTGAAACCATGTATTCTTCCGTCAAACCGGAAAGTGAGTTTTGCTGGGTATAGTATTCTGGGTGAAGCATTCATTTCATTCAGTCTTGTCACAATATCCCACCACTGCTTTCTGGCATTGAGTGTTTCTGGTGACAGGTCTGCTGTAAATCTCAAGGATGCTTGCTTGAATGTAATTTCCCCTTTTGATCTTGCTGTTTTCAGAATTCTGTCTCTATCTGTGGGATTTGTCATTGTGACTAGGATGTGTCTTGGGGTGGTTTTTCTGGGGTCTCTTTTGGTTGGTACTCTTCGAGCATGCAGGATTTGATCACCTATATTCTTTAGCTCTGGAAGTTTCTCTTTAATGATGTTCTTGACCTTTGATTCTTCCTGGGAATTTTCTTCCTGGGTCTCTGGGACGCCAATGATTCTTAAGTTGTTTCTGTTGATCTTATCATAGACTTCTATTTTCATCTGTTCCCATTCTTTGACTAATTTTTCCGTTGTCTGCTCATTTGCTTTAAGTTTTTTGTCCAATCTCTCCTGCTGTATGGAATTGTTATGTATCTCATCTTCCACAGCACCAAGTCTATTCTCAGCTTCTGATACCCTGTCCCAGAGCTTATCCATTTTGTCATTCACTTCGTTTACTGACTTTTTCAGTCCTGTTAGTTGACATGTTATTTCAGTTTGGAGTTTTGTCATTTCTGCCTTCATATTTTCTTGGTTCTTATTAGTGTTCTGTTCAACTCGATCCATGGTTTCTTGGAGTCTGTTGAGCACCTTCCATATTGCTAGTCTAAAGTCCTTATCTGAGAGGTTGATTAGTTGTTCAGTCATTATCTGGTCCTCAGAATTGTCATCTTCATTCTCTATGTCTGATGCTGGCCTGCGTTGTTTCCCCATTGTCACACTTGTATTGTGGGTTTTTCTACGTGTTGTGGTGGTATTCATTGTCTATATGATGTAGGCAGCACACTCCTCTGGCTCCTCCCTTTCTGCATGGGCTGGCTTGCCTCTAAGGGAGGGGAGTCCTCCGTGGATGTAGCCTCACACTGGGTCAAATCTTAGGCCCGAGCATGCAACAGAGAAGACAGTCCAGAGAGAAATGCTTGCTTCTCTGATATAGCACAGTTCTTATTGTGATTTTTTCTTATTGTTGCAATGGTGTTCTTTTCTTAGAAGGAGCGCAGGGCCGCGTAGCGAAGCGGATTGGCCGTGCTCTGATGGAGCCTCTTTTGCTCCAATCCCAAGAGTTTCACACAAGAGGACAGTAGACAGATATTTACAGTTCACACTCACAGTTGGGCCCCTCTGCGCAGGCTTAGATTCATGTCTTTTCCCCGCCTGATGTCCCAAGCAGGGAATCCAGCTTCTGCAGCAGTCTGCCGGCCAGTTTTTATGTTCTGAATCCCGCCCTGGAAATGGCCTCCGGGATAGGGAGAGCAGATTTCTGGAGCCTCTTTTGCTCCACTCCCAAGAGTTTCACACAAGAGGACAGTAGACAGATATTTACAGTTCACACTCACAGTTGGGCCCCTCTGCGCAGGCTTAGATTCGTGTCTTTTCCCCGCCTGATGTCCCAAGCAGGGAATCCAGCTTCTGCAGCAGTCTGCCGGCCGGTTTTTATGTTCTCGAGATTATATATTCTTAACAATCTCATTCTTCAAATCCTCAAATCTTCTACTTCAGATAGAAAAATATTTGACCCTTTTGAGCAAAACTCAATCACGAAGATGGTACTTTTTTAGGTATCTTGGGAAGATAAATATATTCTGAATATGAAAAGATAAAAACATTGGTTTAGGTATTTTATTACATTAGTGATTCCCACTGAACCATGAATACTTTCTGATATCTGTGTCTTTTTGGAGTTCAATCCAACAGCCTGAAGTTGGTGACATGGTCTTCACTAATGTTATTAGATGGATTTTTCACAAAGAAACAAGACACACTGCTAGAAAATAATAAACTAAACAATATATTACCTGAACAACCTAGAAATTTTATTTTCTGACTTAAAAATATGCTAATCTCATATGACATGAACTGTATTTATTTTTGAACTTTTTTTTATAAAATATTTAAGCACCATAATTACAAGCATAATTGTAGTTGAGTTTCGGTCATAAACAGAACAGCTCCCTTCACCAGTGCAACCTTCCCAACACCAATGACCCCTTTCCCCACCCCTGACAGTATTCAAGACAGGCATTAACTTCCCTCCTCTTTAACATTGGCATGCTAGTTGTTAGTGTAGTTATTTCCCTAAGAGCATTTGCCACTCTTTGTGGTGAGCTTCATATTGTTAGCCAGTCCTTCTATTGTCTCTTGCCTTATTAAAATATTGTCATTATTTATTTTAAAAACTATAGATGAATGAGACTATTCTGTGTCTATCTCTCTCCCTCTGACTTATTTCACTCCACATAATAGATTCCATGTACATACATGTGTAGGAAAATTTCATGACTTCATAGTGGCTTCTATGTATAATAATAAAATATTACAAGAATTAGAGTATCAAAGACTCAATGGAAAAATCACAGAAAAAAGGAGGCAAAATATGAATGTAAAAAGAGATAGATTTGTGTACATGATCTGAGTTCATTTTTTTAAAATAAAGAAGTTTTATATATATAATTTGGTTTTTGGTTCACACCAGGCAGCGCTCAGGGGTTACTCCTGGCTCTACACTCAGAAATCGCTCCTGGCAGGCTCTGGGGACCATACGGGATGCTGGGATTTGAACCACCGTCCTTCGGCATGGAAGGCAAGCACCTTACCTCCATACTATCTCTCCGGTCCTGAGAAGTTATATTATTTCTAAAGGAAATTCACAGAGTTAAAATAGGAAAAATTTATAGAAATGCTTATAATAATTAGATGCTGTAATAGACTTGCTTTCTAAGGTGCCATTGAGTGGTCAGAGCTTATATAAAAACATGTACCCATTGCAAATTTAACATGATTCAGGCTGTATTATTGCATAGCTCAAATTCTCTCAATTTCCCACTATAGAGATATTTCTCCTTAATTTATAGATATTTTTTATGGCTTTGAACACATCCAGCTGTGCTAAATGCTTACTCCTGGCTTTGTATTAAAGATAAAATGTGGTGGGCTTAGCTACACTTTTCTTTTACATGGGCTTCAACCAGAGTCCATGCCCAGGAAGTACAGACCATACAAGTCCCTTACTGTAGTACCTCTCTGAACCTTCTATTTTTATTTTAATGCTTTTTATAACTATCTTTTCACCTCGTCTTCACATTTTATGTTTAAAAGTTGGGGTCTCTCAAGCCAAGCTCAGGAGTTCCAGAGACCCCACACAGAACTTCTCGGCCAGCCACGTGGTTAAATGTTAGCCTATCAAGATTCCTTTTTACTTGAGTTCTGCTGTAGACATCAAGCTTGCTACCTCTCATGCTTCATGACATCCATTTGGTGAGAGGACATAACCAGCCGAGGCCACTTCCAAAATTGAGTATCAGTGCTATCTTTCTGGCCCTAACCTTCATATTTCAATTTCCATATTGGCCAAGATCGACTAAGATAGATAGAGCTCATATTTTTTGTGATATTTTGGTAGTAAACATTCTTCACCTGATATTTCAACTTTGCAATAACTTTTAGAGAAGCAGAACCAACTGTATTCATTTTGAACTTTCCTGAAACCACATACACTCCCATCCCATACTTCATTTCATCTTTTTCACCTTTTTTTGTCACAGATTTTAGTATCATTGTTATTATTTGAAAAAAAATATTTTTATTAATTTTGTTATTCTGTTTTTCTTTCTTTTTTTTCCCCCAGATACAACCATTATTAAGCCACAAAGCTTATCTCTATATATGACTTTTATTGAGGGTGGGGGGTTCTGGGAGTTAGAGTGAAATGAAAAGCAAGGTTAGTGGTGCAACTGTGACTATTTGAATGTTACCTTTAATTGGCAGTCAGGTCTTCTTAATCTATTAAGTTAATTTAAGTGGATTTAAAATAAACTACCAATAGGATTAACAATGAAATACAAGAAATCTTGTAAACAATGATTGTAAATTACTACAAAGAATACTGCATTAAGATTCTTCTAAGATATTAGCATATTATGATAACTGTAAGTAACATCTTATACAATTCTTTTTTCATTTAATGGACATGGCTTAATAATCTATAGAAACTATTCAATAATCTTTATCTTCTATACTGACCAGAAAAAACTCAGGTCCCTTGTCCTTCATTTCTCTTCCCTTTAAAATCAACCAATTCTTAGCTCATTTTGTTGTTTTAAGACATGTCAGACACAGGACTATTCTGAGTCAGACTGACATACACTTCTTTAAGATTTAATTATATATTTTTCTCTTCAAACCAATGGCTCAATATCTCTTTCATTTAAAACATGCTGAAAGAATTTATCCATAGAGACTGGAAGGGAAAAGAGTAGGTTACCTAATCATTTACTGACAGTACAGAATCAAAGAAAAACAGCTCAAAGATAGTGCTGAGATGCTGATTTTACATGGAAAAGATAGTGTTTCATTTGCAACATAACATTTGATATATAGATTCATGGTATTATATTTTTATCTTGCAATACTGACATTGCTGGCAGCTGAACCTTCTATTCCATTAGGAGATCTCCTAGGAATGCTGGAATTTATTTCCTGCCCACATAAAAACAGATAAAGCAAAGGAAAAAATGCAGAGCTTATTTTTATTAGTAAAACTGGGCTGCACCTACAGAATCAAGAATTCTGAACCACCATCATAAGCAGTCCAAAGAAAGTACTAATTCCTTGCAAGTAGAGGAACAATGCAAAAAAATATTTGCAAAATGTCTTCTTTTTTGACACCCTTTCTTTAGTTTATTATTTCCCTTTAGTTTCACAGAGTAACAAAGACTGTTTTATGTCTTCCTCTGCAAATCTTTATTTGCAAAGGTTTGCCTCAAAATTGGTATGTAGTATGTGGTGCATATGCCTAAAACAAAGTTCTGGAGTTGCTGTCCTCAGAAACTCAAGTGTTGAAGAGTCTTGGAGGGCAGAAGAAGTCAGAGACACATGTTCTGATAAGATTCATCCAAAATGCAGACTGCAATTCCTGCCTGGCAAGTAGTATATTGTCAAAGAAATTTATGGAGATTTATGATGGGGTGGTTGGGGAGGCCAGAGTAAATGTTTCCAATTTGTCACTGAAGTCTAAAACAAAGTTGTCAGAAGAAAAATTTTGAGATTATGAAAACATATGAAAAAAACTTTATATGTACTATCCATAATAATAACCAGTGCCAAGAACAGAGTTGAACAATAGAATCATGAAATTTAAATTCAATTTCAAATTGCATTTGCTGAGTTAAGTTATATATAAATAGTCACTTTTGCACTGGGTCTATATATTTGCTTTGAACAGTTCTCACCTGTATCTAAATATATGTATGTATATATATATAATAGTTTTCTAAATAAAAAGGGCATGAAATATGTAACAAGAGTTTATTGTTGGATACTAATGCAAGGAATTTTGTGAATTCATCTTTCATTACATTCCTCTTCGAATTATATGTACTAAATATTGTGTGTATTTATCATAACTTGCTTAGGAAACATTGAAAGGTCTTTCTGAAGAAAGGAATTTTAAAAATGTTACTTTAAGTGACATAAGGAACATCTTAATGAAACCAATTGTTGACCTGCTTTCTTTTTGTTTATTTGTTTGCTTTGTTTTGTTTTGGGGTCACAACTGGCTGTGCCCTCAGAAGTCCCTCCTGGCAGGCTCGGGGGACTATATGGGATGGCAGAATTTGAATCGGAGTCCGTCCTGTGTTGGCACGTGCAAAGCAAAACAACTGTGCTATCGCTCTGGCCTCCATTGACCAGCTTTCTAAGGCCTACAAATCATTACATCTATAATTTTAATTTAATTTGAATGGATATAGAAGGATACTACTTTAAATTGTATATAAGAACATAATAGCAATAAAAAGGAAAACATAATTTGGATTTCAAATCAGACTAGTAGTAAAAATTAAAAAAAATACAAGTTTATTTCTATTTTAGACACTGTGATCTTGGTAGAAATCTAAAGAATATTTTTATCACTAAAGATAATAAAATTTAATTTATTCTTTCTTTTGTTTTAATGTCATTTATATAAAGATATAGTTGCCTCAAATAAAAATATCTAAGTTTTTCATTTCTCTTGTTTATTTCTTTCTCAATTGTTTAAAAAATGTACAGTTTGTACTACACGTGTAAATGGAAAATAGTCTGCTCCTACTTAAAAGGTTCTGAATACCTCATTAAGCAAACAAAATTCCTTTTTTAATAACGTATTTATTTAAGCACCATGAAAGCAAACATGTTTGCAGTTGAGTTTCAGTTACAATAAAGAACACCCCTTTCACCAGTGCAACCTTACCAACACCAATGCCACATTCCCCTGATCCTCACAACCCTGCTTGTATAAAAACTATTTCTCTCACTCATTATCATTGTCATGATAGTTGTTAGTGTAGTTATTTTCTAACTGCTTTCACCGCTACTTGTGGTAAGATTCATATCTTGGGACAGCCTCATCTCTATTGCCTCTGTGTATTATTGCAATAATGTCTTTTATTTTTCTTAAAACCTATAGATGAGTGAGAATATTCTGTGTTTATCTCTCTCCCTCTCACTTATTTAACATAACATAATAGTTTCTATGTCCATCAATGTATAGGAAAATTTAATGACTTCATTTTTCTGATGGCTGCATAGTATTCCATTGTGCATATGTACCACAGTCTCTATTGTTGGGAATTTGGTTTACAGATCTGGCTATTGTAAATGGAGCTGCAATGAATATATATGTGCAAAAGCCATTTTTTGTATTGTGTATATGTGTTCCTAGGGTATACCACTAGGAGTAATATAGCTGGATCATAGGGAGCTCAATTTCCAGTTTTTCCAGAATCTCCATATTTCTTTTCATAAAAGCTAAACTAGATAGCATTTCCATCTACAGTGAATGAGAGTTCCTTTCTCCTCACATCACTGATTGTTCTTTTGCTTTGTGATGTGTGCCAGTTTCTGTGGAATGAGAATGGTACCTCATTGTTGTTTAGATTTGCATTTCTCTGATGAATAGTGATGAGGAGCATTTTTTCATGTGCCTTATGGACATTTGTATTTCTGCTTTGAGGGAGTTTCTGTTCATTTCTTCTCCCCTTTTATGATGGAGTTAGATGCTTATTTTTTATTGTTAAGTTCTGTCAGTACAGTATATATTTTAGATTTTATCCCCTTATGTGATGAGTATTGTATTAATAGTTTCTTCTATTCTATGCGTGGCTTTTGAATCCTCATCACTATTTCCTTTGAGGTACAGAAGCTTCTCAGCTTAATATAGTCCCATTTGTTTATCTCTGCTTCTACTTGTTGGACAGTGCCTCCTTGAAGATGCAATTAGTCTTAGTGTCATGTAGTGTTTTACTATGTGTTCTTCTATATGCTTTATTTTTCTGGGTCTGATAACAATATCTTTATTCCATTTGAATTTGACTTTTGTGCATGGTGTTAGATGGAGGTCCGGGTTTGCATTTTGCATGAAAAAATTATATTTTCATTGATAGGTTTAAAATAATTGATAATTAGATACAATGGACTACTAAAAGTTAATATGAACCTATATTTTTGTGCATCCTAGCCATTTTGCAAACAACTATTTATTAGATGTCATGATATAAATTATTTGAGTAACATCAAAACGTGTAAATTTTAAAAATAAATGATATTTGGGCCGGAGAGATAGCATAGAGATAAGGCATTTGCCTTTCATGCCGAAGGTCATTGGTTCGAATTCCAGCATTCCATATGGTCCCCCGAGCCTGACAGAGGCGATTTTTGAGCATAGAGCTAGGAGTAGCCCCTGAGCGCTGCTGGGTGTGACCCCCCAAAAATAAATAAGTAAAAAATAAATGAGGTTGTGAATTAATAGTACAGTTGTAGGGCATGCCAGCCTTCTACACTATTAACCCTTGTTTCATCTCTAGTACTTCATATGGTCACTAAAATCTTCCCGGAGTAATCCCTAAGCACTGTACTAAGAATTAGGCTCTAAGCACAAGGTATGCATTCACAAAAATGAATAAAAAATAATAAAAAATGATACATTAATAACAATAATTAATTATAATAATAATACAAAATGAAATGCATCATCAAAACCAAATATTGGTTATTTTAAGATATAGTTTAATAAAACATTTATGTATATAATATTATGTGATAAGTAAAGAAAATGTATGAAATTGTGAAATATTAAAATTTTGATGATTCCTAATCATTATAACTCAGTTTTGTTATTTTGGTTTTAGGGTGAAACTTTTAAGGGTTACACTTAATTCTGTGATGCAGTGAATCTATCCTAGGTTGTTGGGCTCATGATAGAATTTTTAGAATTTTTTTTTTTAATATAAATTTTTATTTTGATCATAATGGCTTACATATTGTTGACAATAATATTTTAGGTACATATTTACATAAAATCAGGGGGGATTCCCATTGCCAAATTGTCATCCCTACGCCTCCGTTTCTATCCTACCTCCCTTTTCCTTTTCCCTCACCCCAGGGCGGCTAGAATATGTGGTCCCCTCTGTATCTAACCCACTACTTAGTAGTCTTGCACCTGTTTGGTCCTGATGCCTCCCTTATTTCCCCCCTATCTGGAGTCAGGACTAGCTAGTTCAAGTTGCGTGGTTTTGTTTGAAGGAGAAAAAAGCAATAAACTGGGGTAAGAGTCTAATACCCCGAAAATGGGCGGAGTCCTTCTAAAGGCTCTCATCATCACTCTGGGAGATGGAGAAAAAGTAGGTGAAACACTCCACTAGTACCAAAAGAAGTGTCAAATATCCAGTGAGGGCTCCAGCTATTTCGATAAGCACCACACAGAGCAGACAAAACAAACAAACAAACAAGTAGAAAAAAAATAAAACAAAAACAGACAAACAAAAATCACGCCATGGTCTTGAATTAAGAAACATGGCATAGCACATAACGAAAGAGAAGAAAGGAAGAGAAAAAAAAATAAAAAAAAATAAAAATAAAAAAATAAGTATAATTGGGGACTACACTTTCAATAATCACACCCAAACAGAGAAATCGACCAAAATAGATTGGTAAATCAAAAATAATAATAACAATAATAAATGAAGGTACTATATATATTTATATCAAAAAAATAACCAAGGTTTTGTGCTTTTTGTATTTTTGTTTTTTTCCCTCCTGCACTGGCACAGTAAATATTGGGGTCATTCGAAAAAGAATTCACTTGGCCTAAGAGATATGGGATTTCTCCGTCCTTGGAGCATACTGTCATGGGATCAACTCTAGACATTGCTCAGGATCCTTTACTTTCCCGGTGGTGTTTTTTTTTTTTTTTTTTTCTTTCTTTTTTTTTTCCTTTGGTGTGTGGAAGACTTCTGCTCTGTGTTTAGAGGTCTCAGTATCTGTACAGATCCTGGGGTGGGACTTATGATGAAGTCAGTCTTTGTGGTTCTAGAGGTTCTGTTACCTCAGTGTCATTTTAACCCATCTTCTGTGGTTGATGATCTTGGTCTTTGCACTGAGCCTAGGGTGGCACCTAGGATAGCGTCTTTCTTTGTGCTCCCAAAAGCCCCATTCCGTTACAATTGTCTCTGCCGGATCTTTGGGGCTGGGGATCATGATTCTTGTGCAGGTCATAGTTCAAACCCTAAACTAGGGCTTATTTATTGGTCCCAAGATGTATACAGTCTGGTCGTGAATCAAGCAGCCAGTCATCTGTAAATCCCGATCTTGGGTTTTTATCCTACCAAAGGGAGCCAAGACTTCTGGTTTTGTCTTGTCGTTAGTTGGTAAGGTAGGCTAATCTGCTCTAAGGTCAAAATGATCGCATTTTCCCCGTTGTCAGGATATCATGTTAGAGGTGGGCCTTGTTGTTGGTCTCGTCGTATTAAGGCCGTCCTGGATGGAGTTTGTTTCCTGCAGCTGTTGTGGAGAGCTGTGCCGTTTCTATGTCGGAGATCCAGGGTTCAAGGCTGGATGAATGGTATCTAATCACCTGAGGTCTAATTTGATTCCACATGACATATTTTCAAGGCAGGAGATATCCCTATATTTTAAATAACTATGAGTTCCTATCTCTAGTAGATAAGAGCTCTCTTTTATTTTTTTTTTAAATGTAAAATTTCCCCTTTACTTAGTGTGCCTTTTTAGGGGGAAGTGGTGCTACATTATAATGTCTGTGTATTCGTGGGTGGACTGATGGGATAACAGCCACAGATCACCTACCAAAAAACGAAGAAAAAAAAAAGGGGGGGGGATTGAAACTGTATGTGCTCACAAATATATATGAAGGACAAACATTTAAAAAAAAAGATAAATAAATAAATTAAAAAAAAAAAAGAAATAAAATGAGTTAGCGAAATTTTTATGGGACCAAAGTGGTGCAAAAGACTACCTTACATTTGGGGGAGGGCAGGTAAAGAGGTGGTGTATTACAGGTCTTATGCCTATGTTGGAAGTACAGTTTTTCCCATTGTCTTTTGGGTTTTTCTTGTGGTGTGTGGGTTCCCAGGCGTCTTCCTAACCCACCCCCTGACCTTCTTCAGATTGGTAAATATTTGCGGCAGGGGGGTCTTGGAAGAGTTCTTGCATTGGGGATACTTTTGGATCTAGGCCCGGTTTCAAGGAGCAGTTCGCGTTAGGGGGAGTTGGTCGGGAGGGCCTCGCAGCATGAGTCCATAGGGGAGTTGGCTGTCTTTTCTTTCAGGAGACGAGGTGTGGTTTTATCTGGGTGTCCTCTCGCCTGGGTGCTGGGTACTGGTTCATTGGGTAGGAGGTCGATCTTGATGCCTAATAGAATAAGGACTGGGGGAGAGGAGTTTTAATATGGTGGGAGATCTGGATGGGATTGAGGGGTGAGGGGATAGTTGGATTTCCGGAGGGGGGAAAGGGGAAGGTGTATGGGAAGGGTTTGAAGGGAGAGAAAAGAGAAAATACCTTAGAGAGAAAAGGGGGGGAGAAAGGGAGAAAAGTAATGAGCAGAATAGAAGAAGAAAAAGAAAAAAAAAGTAGTGAGGAGAGGGGAGAGAATAGCAAGGGAATGCTGGTTTGATTGAATGTGTTCGAAGAATAGAGCCTGTAGTTTAAGTCTGTACGTCTCAGGTACTGCTTCAGTGGTCTGACTGGTCACGTGCTTCAATTCCTAAATGAAGGTATTACCTAAAGATAAAGTGTATGTTAAAGAGTTTTCTTGTGGCCATCTCGTAGTGCAAGCAAGTTATGGTATCCCGTGTGGTATCCCGAGTTGCCACCTTAGTTTGTCCGCCCTTTGTATCCAAGGGCACCTGTGGGCAGAAAAGCTGAGAGGTTATTTAAAGTATAGTAAGATAAAGGCATTAAAAGGTAGTGTTATGGTATGTTGCCATTGTAGTCCGTGATTTCCCTTGGTGTTCTATACTTGTGTTCCTGTATATGAACTCTCAGGGATTATTGTGGACCTTTGTTGTAGAAGTCTGATTACATACCTGTTCTCTCTATACTGCCGTTTCTGTTGTTGCTGTTTTCTTTGTGGTATAATGTGTAGTCAAGAGTTTGCGTTGTTCCTTTTTCATGTATTTTGGACACTGCTCCCACGTCTATGCTGACTATTACAGTGTTCGGAGTTTCTACCCTGTTATTTGATAGGATTTAGTTGTGTATAAACTATGTGTTCTAGGTGTTTCAGAATAGTGCTACCATTCTGTGTTTATCTTTTGTCTTCTGACTTACTTCGTTTAACATAACATGATCTAGGTCCATCCATGTTGCTGCAAAGTCTGTGACTGTATCGTTTCTGACTGCCATGTAATATTCCATTGTGTATATGTACCACATCTTAATGATCCATTCATCTGTTGTTGGACATCGAGGTTGGTTCCAAGATTTGGCTATTATACTGAGTGCTGCAATAAATAGCGGGGTGCATATATATTTTGGAATGAATGTCCTTCCATCTTGTGGGTATATGCCTAGTAGAGCAATTGCTGGGTCAAATGGCAGATCAATTCTGAGTTCTTTGAGCACTCTCCAGACTTTTCTCCACAGATGTTGGACTAGGGGGCATTCCCACCAGCAGTGGATGAGAGTTCCTTTCATACCGCATCCTCGCCAACAAAAGTTGTTTCCATTATTTTTGATGTGAGCCAACCTCACTGGTGTAAGGTGGTATCTCATTGTTGTCTTGATTTGGATCTCCCTGATGATGAGTGAAGGTGAGCATGTTTTCATGTGTTTGTTGGCCATCCTTCTGTCTTCCTCAGAGAAGTGTCTATTCATTTCATCTCCCCATTTTTCTATGGCTTTATTTGGTTTTGAGGGGCTCAGCTTTCTGAGTGTTTTGTATGTTCTAGATATCAGCCCTTTATCTGATATGTCAAGTGAAAAGATTTTTTCCCATTCTGTTAGCTGTCTTCTTGCATTAAGTAGGGTTTCTTTTGCCATGCAGAAGCTTTTTAGTTTGATGTAGTCCCATTTGTTTATATTTGATGCTAACGTTCTTGCCATTGGTGCTCCGTTCTCAAAGACCTTTTTGATATATAGGTCTTCGAGTGTTCTGCCTATTTTATTCTCGATAAACTTTATAGATTCAGGTCTGATTTCAAGGTCTTTGATCCATTTTGAGTTGACTTTTGTATAAGGAGTGAGATATGGGTCAATTTTCACTTTCGTACATGTGGTTTTCCAGTTGTACCAACACCATTTGTTGAATAGGCTTTCTTTGTTCCATTTCAGATTCTTGCCTCTTTTATCAAATATTAGTTGGCTGTATATCTGGGGGTTTATGTTTGGGAATTCTGTTCTGATCCACTGGTCTGAGCTCCTGTCTCTGTTCCAGTACCATGCTGTTTTAATTACTATGGCTTTATAGTATAGTTTCAAATTAGGTAAGGAGATGCCTCCCAGCTTCTTGTTTTTCAGTATGTGTTTGGCTATCCTGGATCTTTTGTGGTTCCAGATGAATTTTGTGATTGATTGTTCTATTTCTTTAAAGAATTGTGTCTGAATTTGGATAGGGATTGCATTAAATCTATATAGAAGTTTGGGTAAGATAGTCATTTTGACTATGTTAATTCTACCTATCCATGAGCATGGGATGTTCTTCCCATTTCTTTAGATCTTCTTCAATTTCTTTCTGAAGTGTTTTGAAGTTTCCCTGGTAAAGGTCTTTCACTTCTCTTGTAAGGTTTATTCCTAGATACTTGATATTTTTTGATACTATCTTAAATGGGATTGTATTTTTAATCTCTCTCTCCTCAACTTCATTGTTTGTATATAAAAACGCTACTGTCTTTTGTGTATTGACTTTGTATCCAGCCACTTTGCTGTATTGGTTGATTGTTTCTAGGAGTTTTACTGTGGACTCTTTAGGGTTTTTGATGTATATCATCATATCGTCGGCAAATAGAGCTAGCTTGTGTTCATCTTTCCCTACTTGAATTCCTTTGATTCCCTTCTCTTGTCGGATTGCTATTGCTAGCACTTCTAAGGTTATATTGAATAAGAGTGGAGAGAGTGGACAGCCTTGCCTAGTTCCTGACCTTAGTGGGAATGCTTCTAGTTTCTCGCCATTAAGTATAATGTTGGCTGTAGGCTTTTCATATATAGCTGTAACTATCTTGAGGAAGGTTCCTTCTAACCCTATTTTGCTGAGTGTCTTTAACATGAAAGGATGTTGGATTTTGTCAAATGCCTTCTCGGCATCAATTGATATGATCATGTGGTTTTTGTCTTTCATGTTGTTGATGTGATGTATCATGTTTATTGATTTGCGTATGTTGAACCAACCTTGCATTCCTGGTATGAAACCCACTTGGTCGTGATGTATGATCTTTTTGATGAAGTGTTGGATTCGGTTTGCTAGGATTTTGTTGAGTATCTTTGCATCTATGTTCATTAGTGAGATTGGTCTGTAGTTTTCTTTTTTGGTGGTGTCTTTGCCTTCTTTGGGAATGAGTGTGATATTAGCCTCATAAAAGGAGTTGGGGAGGATTCCTGTTTTTTCTATGGTTTGGAAAAGCCTTTGGAACAGTGGTAATAGGTCTTCTTTAAATGTTTGATAGAATTCACCTGTAAATCCATCTGGGCCTGGGCATTTGTTCTTAGGGAGTTTTTTTAATTACCTCTTCAATTTCCTCTGAAGTGATTGGTCTGTTTAGACTTTCTAGATCTTCCTTTTCCAGTCTTGGAGGAGGGTGTATGTCCAAGAATCTGTCGATTTCTACTGGGTTCTCTAGCCTACTTGAGTATAGTTGTTCATAATATGATCTCATGATATGTTGTATTTCTTGGGGTTCTGTTGTAATCTCTCCCCTTTCATTTGTGATCCAAGTGATTTGGGTGTTTTCCCTCTTTTTTTTGGTGAGTCTTGCCAATGGTTTGTCTATCTTGTTTATTTTTTCGAAAAACCAACTCCTGGTCTCATTGATTTTTTGTATTGTTTTCTTAGTTTCGATATTGTTTATTTCTGCTCTGGTTTTTATTATTTCTTGCCTTCTGTTTGTGGTTGGATTTCTCTGTTGCTGTTGTTCCAATTCTTTGAGGTGATCTTTTAAACTGTTGGTTTTGTTGTTTTCCTGTTTCTTGACATAGGCCTGTATTGCTATGAGTTTCCCCCTAATTACTGCTTTTGCTGTGTCCCATAGATTTTGACATGTTGTCTCTTCATTGTCATTTGTCTCAAGGAATCTTTTTATTTCTTCCTTGAGTTGTTCTTTGATCCAGCTGTTGTTAAGCAGCATGTTGTTTAGTCTCCAGGTATTAGTTTTCCTCCATTGCTTCTTCTTGACATCAATTTTAAGCTCTGTTGCATAGTGATCTGAAATGGTACTTCTAATTATCCTTACCTTTGTGATCTTACATAGGTTGGCTTTGTATCCTAAGACATGGTCTATTCTGGAGAAGGTTCCATGTGGGTTTGAGAAGAATGTGTATTCTGCTTTCTGGGGATGGAGGGCTCTATATAAGTCTGTTAGCCCTAAATCTTCTAATTTTTCATTTAGAGCTCTTATTTCTTTGCTATTTTTCTGCTTGGAGGATCTGTCCAGTGGTGATAGTGGAGTATTGAGGTCCCCTACTATTATCACAATTCCCTTCATGTGTTTCTCCAGGTTTGCCAGTAGTTGCCTCACATATTTTGGTGACTCTACATTAGGTGCATAGATATTGACCAGGGTTAGTGTTTCTTGATCTAATGTTCCCCTGACCAGTAAGTAGTGACCCTCTTTGTCTCTGATCACTTTCTTGAGGTTGAATACAATTTGGTCTGATATAAGAATGGCTGTCCCTGCTCTTTTTTGTTTTCCATTGGCCTGAATAATTACTTTCCATCCTTTTATTCTAAGCCTGTGCTTATCCTGTAGCTGTAGGTGTGTTTCTTGCAGACAGCAGAAGTCCGGTTTATTTTTCCTAACCCAGTTCTCTACTATGTGTCTTTTAATTGGAGAGTTTAGTCCGTTTACATTTAGGGAAATTATTGATAGAGAGGACTGTTGTGCAGTTGTATTGTGTGGAGTGATTGTTGTTACAATCGGGGGTTTGGATTGTGTAATTCTTCTCTGAGTAAGTCGCTTAGGATCGCTTAGTTTGCACAAATAGTTCAAGTTCATTCATGTTTGAGAATGTTTTTAGTCTGCCCTCCCATATGAATGATAGTTTTGCTGGGTATTGGACCTGGGTTGGAAATTTCTTTCATTCAGTCGTTTAAATATGTCATTCCACTGTCTTCTTGCTTGAATTAATTTCAAATGGGAGATCTGGATTGATTCTTATGTCCTTTCCTTTGTACTTGAGGTTTTTTTTCTCCCTTATTGCTTTCAGGAGTTCCTCTTTCTCTTTGTTTTTTGCCATTTGGATTATTATGTGTCTTGGTGTGGGTTTATTGGGGTCTACTTTATTAGGGACTCTCTTGACTTCTTGGATTTGTCCTGAATTGTCTTTCCAGAGGGTGGGAAAGTTCTCTGTTATTATCTCCCCGACTACCTGTTCTACCCCCTTCCCTATTTCCTCCCCTTCTGGTATACCCACAATTCTTAGATTGTTTCTTTTGTCCTTGTTGATTAGATATTGGATTTTTCCTTCCAGTGCTTTGCCTTTTATTTCTTTGTTGGTTTCTTGATCATTTTTTGATTGCAGTTTTCCTTCGAGTTCTTCTATGTGCTTCTCCAACTCTGTGTTTCTGCTCGTAAGGCTTGTTACCTTGTCTTTTAATTCCTTCACTTCTTTTTGTATGGACTCTCTCATGTTCTTTGACATTTCTTCTTTAATTTGGCTGATTCGTTCGTCCATGGATTTTTTATATTCGGTTGTTAGGGTTTCTTTTAATTCTTTTAGTAATTCTTGCATTTCCTTCCTCATGACTGCTTTTAGGTCTTCTTCCCGTGGATCTGTGCGCTTTGGTGGACTTGGAAATTTGATAGGGTTTGTCATGGTGTCTCCAGTTATTAGCGATTTCCTTGCTTTACGCATTGTTCTTTGTATTTAATGGTGTATTTTGGAGTGCTGTGGCTTCTAATTTTGGCCTGCTTTGGTCCCCTTCCTGAAGGTGTTTCTAGAGGGGCCTGTTGGGTGAGTTTTGTTGGGCCTAGCCCTTTTTCCTCCCCTTTGCTACCTAGAGTGCAGCCTTCCTGCTGTGGGTCTTGTCCCTTTCTGCTCCTTATTTCTGTCAGCGGTGCAGTTCCACTCCTGGCCACAATGGTTACTGGCGCTGTTTGAGCCTAGCTCTCAGTCCCCCCTCCTTTCTCCGGGAGTCAATGGAGCTCCGCCCCCCTCCACGCCTCCCTTGAAGGGTTCCCTCAGTTCAACCCTTCAGGCTCTGTCCTCACCCTTGGGGAGTCCCTGGTCCACTCCAGGGTCCAGGGAGGTGGACTGGTCTAGTTCCCCTGCGAGTCCAGATGGCTTGCCCTATCTCTCCCGTCTGTTCGGGTCGCTCAACTTGACTTTCTAGTCACCCACCTGGGGGAAGGGAGTCACTCAACCCTCTCTGGCTGGCACGCAGGGGGTTCCTTGGGGAAGGGTCCGTCCCAAATGCCGCGCGCAAAGAGACAGAAATTCCCTCACTCACTCCTCCAGCCGGCCCGCCAAAGGGTCCGACCCAGACACCGGCGCAAAGAGACAGAAATTCCCTCACTCACTCCTCCAGCCGGCCCGCCCGGGGTCCCTGGGGGAAAGGGTCCGACCCAGACACCGGCGCAAAGAGACAGAAATTCCCTCACTCACTCCTCCAGCCGGCCAGCCGGGGGTCCCTGGGGAAAGGGTCCCGACCCAGACACTGGCGCAAAGAGACAGAAATTCCCTCATCACACTCTCCAGCCGGCCCGCCGGGGTCCCTGGGGGAAAGCAGAATTTTTAGAATTTTTAAAAGAATATATGCACTTTATATTTTGTTTATTTTGTTGTTCTTGTTTTTGGTGAGGTATTTAATTTTAATTTAGACACTTTGACTTATAAAATGATTAAGAGTAGAATTTCAATCATAACATGATCCAACTTTCCAATATCAATTACCCCATTTCCTTTTGTCCTTATATCCCCTCATTAGAAAAACTTGTTTCAATTTATATATATTTGGGTTTCATGATTACAAGCATTATTTCTTATTCTTTTAACATTCACATTTGTCTCACTTGTACACATGCTGCCAAAATGTCCACAACCACAATCAAAATCCTTATGTAGCCTCAGTCTGCCTTAATATCCATGTACCCATAACTATCACCTTCCTTGGCATTGCCTTTCCTTTCTTTTTTCTTTTTTTTGGTTTTGTGGGCCACACCCGTTTGATGCTCAGGGGTTACTCCTGGCTAAGCGCTCAGAAATTGCCCCTGGTTTGGGGGGAACCTTTTGGGATGCCAGGGGAACGAACCACGTTCCTTCCTTGGCTAGTGCTTGCAAGGCAGACACCTTACCTCTAGCGCCACCTCACCGGCCCGCCATTACCTTTTTCTTTAATCCAACCAAGGGCTTGAGTTTATTTGATACTTTCCTTTGCCTTGTTTAGTTACTCTATATACATAATACTGAGAACAGGCAGTAATGGCCCCTATTTCCTTTGATTTACTTCATTTAACCTGATACTTTTCAATTCTACACAAGTTTAAACTAAACAAATCATTCTATATTTTCACATTGCTGGTTTTGTGTAAATAAGCACAACTACTTTACCCCTCTATTGTTTCAGCATTTGTTCTTTACTTATCCTTGTTATTATACTAAGTACGACAGTGAACACAGGTACAGATGTTATCTTTCTGACAAGGAACCCTCTGGTATTTCACTTCAGTGGGAATGTAGTCTAGTTTAGCCTCTAAGAAAAATAGTTTGGATAATTTTCAAAAGTAATTAAGAATAAAGCTCTGATGTGACTCATAGAATCTGCATCTTGGCACCCCTGTTAAACAGATTAAATCAGTCTCTTTTATTTGACCTTGAAAAGAGTACACTTAAAAACCTTGTAAGTGATTAGTAAAATTGTTAATATATTGGAGCCTGATCTATTGTATAGCAGGTAGGGCATTTGTCTTGCATGCATACAAATGACCCAGGTTTGATCCTTGGCAGCTTATGATTCCCCAAGCCTGCTGGGAGAGATTTCTGAGTGCAGAGTCAGAAGTAACCCCTGTATTACTCAGAGTGGTTAAAAAAAAAAGGAACAATATTGAAAAATGTTATTAAATAAAAATAATTTGTTAAATTAACTTCAGTTACAAACTCATCTGATACATGCTAATTTTAGCATTTTAATAAATAAAATTTATCTATATAAAAGTATTATATTTAGCATTTCTATTATTGATGTAATTTTTTTAATACAAAATAATTTAAGAAAAATTACCTTAGAGGTTGTCTATATGTTACCCAATTGTTTTAAACCTGTTCAGAATGAATAGGGGAAATACTCCTAAACACTTTTATGATATATTTAACAGGTAAAAGCAAAATAATTTTTTCAACACTTAAATATCATGGATCATTACAAATTGATGATGGAAAATGTGCACTGGTGAAGGGTGATGTACATGGGTACTGAAACTTGATCATGGATAACTCTGTATGTGACAATAAGTCAACTGTATTTTTGAACAACTTTATAACTATGGTATTTTAAATAATTTTCAACAAGTAGACTTTGTCTTTTTTGTTTTGTTTTTCCTACAATAGAGTAGAAAAATAAATAGAGTTGGATTGTGATAGAACAATGAATATATACAGAAGAAAATATGTCCAGGGAAAATATGAAAATTCAGTCAGAAAGAAAAGCAAAAGTCAATATATGCAATTATTCTCAGAAGAAACACATATACAAAGATTATAGTTATATGATATTTAACACATTAGGAAGCTGATCTGGCAATAAACTCAGAGGAATATTCAGTCATTCATTAAATGTCAGAAACAGCACACTCTTTAATCAGCCCAAGATAAAATTTTATTTGGAGTAAAAGCACTTCGAAACTGTTTTCTTGCTCACTGCTACTATCACATACTTAGGAAAAAGTGATAAGTTTATAAAAAATCATTTTATAATGACTATTTTTTAGGCAGATGTGTTTGTATGCATGCGTGTGGATAGAGAAGATAGCAAAGGGAGGGAGGATTCAAAATTACAATGATTTATAGGCAACACACACATTCAACACACACACACACACACACACACATATATATATCTTATTATTTGTTAATTTAACATTTTATTTTAAGAGTAACATCCACTAGCAGAAACAAGACAAATTGAAGATGAGCACTTTCAATTATTTTTAACATTGTTTTTTTTCTCAGTAATTTAATAAGTTTCCAAAAGCACACAACCTCCACTCCTCACACTCTATATTTCCCATTGAGTTCTCAATTTTGATTCCTGAAAGGTGAGATAGAAGAATTTGCACACCAGTTGAAAACACATATAGAGGAGACAAAAACAAGCATTCCCTGCCTAAAATGCCCTGTTTGCTTAATAGTTAGGAATGCTTTATTCACATTGAGATTTTTAATCAAACAACATTTGATTTCATCAAATGCAGTGCTGATTTCCATTTTAGATGAACAAATTTGAAATTACTCAAAATCCAGAATAAAGGTTCAGAGTAAACACTTTTGGTAACACATTAAACCAGATTTTAATTAAAGTAACATATAATTGGGATTCTTGCTAGGATGCATAAGTGAAAAACATAGAGAACATATATACTTAGTCAAATGAGCTGAAAGACTAGTAAAGATATCTTATCAAATATTTTTCCATTTCTAACATTTTAAGAAAATATACATACTTACTTGTACATATATTCTATTTACCAAACATAACAAGTAATATAAAGACCTTAGGGACTAATGATTTTCTTTATTAGAAAAAAAAGAAGTAAACAGTATGACTCTGCAAATTAAGTTGCAAATGAAGATTTTCTGAAAAAACATCACTAAATCAAAATCCAATGGAATTAAGAGTGAACCACTTGGATTTTGAGAAGAAGAGCATGAATCATAACATTTGAGACTAGAATGCAGTAAAATGTTGAAACCAGGAAGAATCAAAAATGTTTGAAAGGTCAGAAAGAGAAGCAGGGAACATGGTACATATTAATATAAAGCAAAGAGTGTTAAAAAAAATAAAGTGATAGCAGAGGTGTCCAGGGACTAGATTAATTAAAAATGTAAAGGGAGAAATAAAAGAAAACTTTTAAAAAGTGTGATGGTAAGTGCCTAGTAAATCCTATAATTGGGCTGGAGAAATATTTAAAGAACAATTAAGTAAATTCTTTAAGAATAAATATATAGGCTAGGAAGCTACATAATAAGTTTGAAAATTAACAATGTAATTTTTACACCCAAAGGTAGCATATTAGACTCTATTAGACACTCATGTCTCTAAGATTGAAGTTCTGACTCAGATAAAAGAAGTATCAATATCATTTTTGCAAGATTGTTTTAAGTTCTTGTAGAAATGGGCCTGAAAGATATTGTCGAATTTCTGTTTAAGTAATTTAATTAAGTTGACTTAATTAAGTGGCTAAGAAGTCATGAAGATGAGAAATTGTTAATCCTGTGATTTGTTATTTTTATATATTTTTAAAATAAATATGAAACATGAAAAAGTTTTTAGACAATGCCAAATATTTTATTGTTGAATAATTGGAAATATGATTATATAGGCATGCTAGAAGAGGCTTTATTAGCTGGATACATGATTATACATAAAATTTATCTGAAGCTGTATCTTATACAACTTATTCTTATGATACATAATAAGAATTGTAGGTTTAAATAAACAAATATTTCATCAGGATTTTTTATTAAAGTCCTGACTATAAATACCAGAATGGTCGTTTTATCAGATTGTGATCATAAATCTGCTTTACTCATTTTTCATATGATAATTTAAGTTGATGTCATATTTTGACTACAAAAGAATAAAATTATTGTGCTAAAATATAAAAAACTTTTATAAATGGAAATAGATTTTGTGATTAAAAGTAACTAGGAATAATTATTGAAGTAATAACACTAAAAACAAGTGTAGAAAATTAAAAAAAAAAGAAAAAAAACAAAAAAACAAGTGTATATCACAGGAGATGACTTGAAATGTTGAAAGGGTGTGAAACATTTTCTCAGTAATTTTCTAGATTTTCTATACTTCTGCAGACATTAAATATCAGTTTAAAATAAAAGAATGATTAAAATAGGGAATTTACTACTGAATTCCTCAAGGAGTTTAGTTGTAGGTGGCATTTAGATTTCTTTTCATAGAGACCAATTAAGAGGTTTTAATGAGAACAAGAATATTGAGGAAATCAGTTCATTGTATTCCATTTTCTTTGTAGCTTACAACCAAGGTGCCCTTCAACAGATGAGTGACTAAAGAAACTATGGTATATATATACAATGGAATATTATGTAGCCATCAGGAAAGATGAAGTTACAAAATATTCCTATACATGGATGTACATGGAATCTATTATGCTGAGTGAAATAAGTTAGAGGGAGAGAGAAAGACACAGAATAGTCCACTCATCTATGGGTTTTTAAGAAAAAATGAAAGACATTACGATAATTAAGTCCAGAGGACAATAGAGTCCAGGGCTGGAAGGGCCAGAAGGACTGGCTCACAATTTGAAGCTCACCACCAAGAGTGGTGAACACTGTTAAGGGAAATAACTACTCTAACAACTAGCATCACAATGTTAAAGAATGAGAGAAGTAAAATGCCTGTCGTGATACAGGCAGGGGCGGGGGAGGAGGGAGAGCATTGGTGGTGGGAATGTTGCACTGGTGAAGGGGGGTATTCTGTTTATGACTGAAACCCAACTACGAACATGCTTGTAATCATGGTATTAAATTAAGATTTATATGTTTAATGTATATATTGCAAAAAAAAAAAAGAGAGTACTAATACAATTCTAAGTAATGCTGAAAGCAAGTGGTATTATACGTTTAGAAGGAGAAAAATAAGCAATAATAGAAGATAAGTAAATCCCATAGAAATATAACACGTCATAAAATTTTTTGTTTGGTTTAGGAACAACAAAATTTAGAATATAAGTTGAAATGAGATTAATCAAAATGGTCATTTTAATTTTTCACTCTTTCATGATGTCTTGATAACTAGTACTTAAGTGTAAAAGGCAGAATTTAGCTAATATTATGACTAGAATAAACCTATTCAAAGAAAACAACAGGGCCCAGAAACACAATACAGTGGGTAAGACAATTGATTTGTATACAATTGACACACCCAGGTTTAATCCCCAGTATAAAATCACCATAGGTGCTTTATCTCCAGCCCCAGGTGAATGAGTCTGAATCAGGGTTGAGCATGAAATAATCTAGACCAGGTTGAGGATGAAACAAGGATATTCTGGTCATCTTTTACCTAAACTTTGGGTCAGAAATGTTTTTATTGAATACAGGGACCACCCCTAGGTTAATCCTGTCCTGCACAGGTTTATATGTATGACAATTTTTGTTTTGGGTAAAAACCAAACTGTTAAACAAACAGCTACAAAGAAACCAGGGATAATCTTTGTTTTGGGTAAAATAAGGTTTAAACCTAACACCTCAGTAATCCCATATTGGTCTACCAAGACTGCCAGAATTATACATCAGCACAGAGGTCAGGTT
This sequence comes from Suncus etruscus, assembly GCF_024139225.1. NCBI lineage: Eukaryota > Metazoa > Chordata > Mammalia > Eulipotyphla > Soricidae > Suncus > Suncus etruscus. Next base: position 160,604,312 of record NC_064849.1, on the reverse strand, counting down.
TGAACACTTATAGTTGTGCCCCACATCCCAGTTCCCACAAATAAGAAACAACAATTAATTAGGTCCAAAGACAACATAGTGGCAAAAAAAAAAAAAAAAAAGTGCTCTCTAAGCATAGGGCAATGAGATTGAACTCTCATACACATATGTCAGAGATCTCCACTGTTTTGGGCTCCCAAGAACTGTAAAAGAGTGTATGATCTCCTTTCTAAATAATATGATTTGTGTAAAGACAACAACAAGCAAAGTGTGTAACTCCTTTTGAACGCCATAGTTGAGCACTGTGACTACAAATATGATACCCTGTAAATATGTATTCAACATCAAAACTAAAGGTTATAACTCCCTACACGTATTACAACTAGAATGTGTGCAAAAATCGAACTGAAATATTTGATTTCTAGAGCACTTCACAGCCAGCTGTGCAAGCAAACACCACACTGAGAACTATTTGGAAGCTGGTCATCTCATCAAAAGCAAAGAAAAGAAAGAGGAAATAATTTTGAAGATGGTTCAGAAACTACTTGTGAATAATATAAAGAGGAATAATGTTAGAAATACCAGAGAAGACCTACCACTACTTTGCATTGACTTACTCCAAAGAGTACTCCCAACACCCAGGCGACTCAGCAACAGTCTGCATGCAGGGCAGATCGCTCTGCATTTAATGATATGCTGAAACTAGAGGATGCTCCACATCAGCCTGACATCAACAAAAGAAATGCACAGAATTCAGAGTCTTTAAATATAAAAGTCTGATACCAACTATAGCTAAAGTGTGCAAAAGTTTCACCGGTACCTTGAGAATGACTGGAGTTGGATAGACTGGTATGCCTGGAACCCAGAGTTTGTCTTATGCCAATAAACTTCTGGGGTGAGGCCTTTTTGTAATCAGGTCAAGGACCTTTTTTTTCCATTTTCTCCATTTTTCTGGACCTATGCAAACATTGGCGATTGCCACTATCACACCTTTACTATATTTTTTTTACTCTTATCCTTTAAGGAAAAAAAAATACAACTTACTGAACTTAAAAACAAATTACTGTAGTAGAGTGGCCTGTCTCGATGGGAAGGGGAGAGGTGGTGGTAATGTAGTGCACTGGTGAAAGGGGGGGGTGTTTCTGTTATGACTTGTAACCCAAATATGATCATGTTACTTAAATAAAAAATATATTAATAAAAAAAAAGAAATAGCTGAGAGTAGGCCGGAGAGATAGCATGGAGATAGGGTGTTTGCCTTGCATTCAGAAGGACAGTAGTTCGAATCCAGGCATCCTATATGGTCCCCCAAGCCTGCTAGGAGTGATTTCTGAGCGTATAGCCAGGAGTAACACCTAAGCACTGCTAGGTGTGACCCAAAAACAAAAACAAACAAACAAAAGAAATAGCTGAGAGTACACAATCACTACAGATAAAGTAAATACAGTATCAAATAAAATTGTGCTAGATAGATTGCTTACACAGATACTGAATAATAGCATGAGTACTTATAGAATTGAGCCAATAAGAAAGAAAGTAAAACAAAATATTATTATAATTTGTTTACAACTTTCAGGAAAAACATTTTCAGATCATCTTGACAAAATTTCAGTTGTTGTTTGTTGGTTCTGAAAAAATGTTTAAACTATCCAAACTCAGTATCAGAGCTATGTGGGTGTGAGATAAAACAAAATTTGAAGACAGTTCTTGGTAGAATGCCTGTTTTTCCATTTGAAACAGTTCAAAGTTACTAGGAGAATTTTCATTGTTCACACTAAAAAGAAATTTTATTGAAAGATAATTGTCATAGTGGATGTAAAAAATCCTGTGTTCTCAAGGGTGCAGAGAATTTTGAATGAACTGATGGCTTGAATTTAAGATGGTGACATAAATATTGTTTTGTTTTTTTTTTTTTATGTGGCACTGATACTCAATTCCAGTGCACTCTTCTGTGTGACAATCCCACAGAACATTTTTAGTTCTAGGGCAGTGAGGATTAGGGGATCAGAAGTGATGGTCACAATTTGCACAGGATATTCTCATATTCCTACATCTTCAGTCTCCACGTTAACTATATCAAGGCTGAAAAACATAGCCACCAGTAGAATGAGCACTCAGTGGGATATTTTTACAGTCTCAAATCGATCTCCAGTTATAAACAGTTTTTGTACCAATATCTGCATTAGATGTTATACTATGAATAAAAGCTAAATTCTCTCCATTTCCTTGAAGAGTAAAAGAAAGAGCTTTGCTTCAAAAAGATGAAGACATGGGGAAAGGGGAAGGAACTTCAAGCTCAGGGCTTTTTGAATTCAAGGTTATTGAAATCATCAGCAAGTACTTTGTTTCCTTTATCTTGAGGCATTGGGAAATCACAGTCATTGGTTTTTTGAATGGTCTACTAATCACAACACATATCTATTAATGTACATGTATTTTTTACTTTACTTTAGAAAATTGCTTTTCTTTGAGAACCAAAATAAGGTTTCAATACAGAAAAAGCAAAGATACAATTTTATACATCAGTGATATCTATCATTTGAGAATGCAAATCCCTTTGCATTTCCTTCAAACAAAAATAATCAGACTTTTTCTTAGATCATCCATTGGAAAATTCATATAATGACACCCTCACTTTCAGAGATGGAAATGATAGGATAGTAGCTACTTATTATCTATAATGTCTTTCAACACAATAGCACTCAGAAAACTTAATGATTCAAGCAAACATTAAAATACGTAATTTTAGCAAGCAACTATATAGTATCAGAACAAGCATATCAAATTAATTGATATAACAATTCCACGTAAAATCAGAAGACAATGAGTAAATTAGATTTTAAACCAACTATAATATGTGTAATAACATAGCTACACATAAAATTATAATAAAATAAACATCCTGTTGAAATTGTGTAGACATTTCTAGTCAATTAATATGTTTTAGAAGTATAACATGAATAAATACATATGTGAATGAATAAATATATATGTCATACAGACATTTCAAGCAAATCACAAAATGCTACATTATAAACACTTTTATAGTCATGACAAATCTTCTGTAGTCAAATCGACATATATATATATATATATAGCCCTTAACTTCAACAGTATTATGACTTCATAAAATTTAAATTAATATTTTTATTTTCAAATTGTAAGTGATTGTCCATTGCAAAATATTTTGGTAATGGGGACAAAGGATAATACATACTTAAGCTTAAGCTCTAATTTAATTATCATCATGAAACTAACATTTAATAATATATCAAGTTTTTAAATATTTGTTATATTTCATAGCAAAAGAAAAAATTATATATTTTATAAAATATTCATTCAACTATATTTTATTTTTTCTGAAAATTAACTATTTTTACCATACATATTATTATAGAAGTTGACATTATTATATCAAACGATCTTAAAAATAAATCACTGCTAGGGAAATAGAAATATGTTGTGTCTGCCTTGTATAGGACTTTGTTTTCAAGTTTCTACTGTATGTAATGATGATTAAAAAATCTATTTAATAAGTACTTCACTTTTAATGTTTTATTATCAAGTTTTATGTATATTACATTATTCTTTCAGATACTCAAATCCAAAAATCTGATTGTGTGGTTGTCAGCACTTGGAGAGAGGAGAGAATGTAGTTTGGATGCAAAAGTGTATTTATGTTAAAATTTCTGTAGAAAATACTAAGAGACTAAAGTAATATAGACTCGCATTTTGCTGATCAAACTTCTGGCTTGCTGCCGTCATTCTTCCAATGTTGTGAGTGATTTGAGGATCATGATTATTTTTTTTAGCCTTTTTTCCTTTTTTGTTTCTTTGTTTTTGGTTTTGGGACATACTGGTGATGCTCAGGGATTACTCCTGGCTTTGCGCTCAGAAATCGCTCCTGGCTTGAAGGGACCATATGGGACACCAGGGGATCCAATTTAAGTCGGTCCTAGGCTGATGGGGGCAAGGTAGATGGCCTTAACCACTTGTGCCACCAACTCTAGCCCCTAAGGAGGATCATGATTATTACTTCTGATGCTTCACAAAATGATCAAGTGTAACTGCCTTTATTTCCATGGTTCATACTTAAAACCTTTAGTTCTTCTGTTCTGCGTAAAAAAATTGCTTTGTCTTGATACCTTATACACATGACTAGAGAAGTGTCGTGGTTTAATCATTTAAATTTTTACTTTAAAAGTCTTAAAAGTTCCACTCATTAAGCTTTATTTGTAAAGCAATTAAGGAAAAACTGGGGGGGCGCCTAGTGGCATTTTCATTTTATATCCAGTTCTCAGGTCATTGTTATTCACAAATAAATATGTAATCACAACACCAGAATTAACTTTGAAGAGTCATTGGTTTTCTTTGTCTCTATTCTATAATTGAACTATCATAAAAGACAAGATAGTTAATGATTCTTTTTGGTATAAATTGAGGTCCATAACAGGAACTAAAATATAGGAAGGAAAAATTAATTACATAAGGAAAAATAAAATATGCAATTGCTAAGCCAAATAAAACACTGCTAAATGTATAAACTTACTTTCATTCATAAATGTTTTTGTGTTTGAAGTTCAAAATGAAACATATAATTTACATTTCTTTTGCAGAAATTGTGAACTAGAAATTATCAATTCTATCTCCAGGGGTTTGCAAATAAATCTATACATTGCATGTAATGTTTATTGCAAAAGACGAGATTAACTTTCATCAATTATTTTACTTTATTTAAAGAAAGACTTCAACTACTTACAATTTTACAACTTAAGACTTTATAAAGTTGGCAGTCTGATGCATTAACATTCTTTGGTTTATTAATACAAGCCTGCTTGTGTATCTGATCTTGCCTATTTGTAATTTTTTAATTTTTAAAAAAGTAAGATTTGCATAAGAAAGACTATCTGAAGCAAAAGGTTCCTATTTTATTCAGTTTAGTTTGAAACATATGTCCAATTAATTTGTATGGGCCAAATTGAGAACTGCATATTCAGATTAATTTAGCTTTTTAAATATTGAAATGATTAAGATGAAAAGAAATGCCTTTGCCTTTGTGTGTCCTGAATTTGTCCCACCTTACAAACAATAGAAAAATCTCATTTTGCCCTATATTTCAACCTAGAGAGTCATAAGTCACCTCCCCTAGGTGTAATAACTGATGCACTAAACTGTGGATTCAGTTAGCAAGATGCTGATAATGATAAACAATATCTCACAACCTTTATCCCTAGAGAATCCCAAAGGACAGCCACCACTACTCACTCTTCTGTATTATAAGTTTCATGAACTGTACCAGAAGGCTTGAAAGTAGCCCTAAGCTTAAAAATAATTTTAAGTGGTACCTTGTTATTATTATGGTATACATCTGTTCACTCTGTCTTTGGAGTTGTCTCTGTCATGACAATGAGAAATTTTTACACCTGTCAGCAACTGTAATCACTACTGTGAAAGAGCAAAGTGTGAATGTCTTGTACTTCATATACCAACAATAGCACTATATATATTCTTTAGTCATGCCTAAATTTGGAACAGTTTTACAGTTAATAAAGCAAAATATTGCCTAGTGAAAGGTGAGAGTTCAGTATACCCAGACACTATATTTTCTTAATGTTCATTGACTATAAGCTCAAAATTTAGGCACCAGCAAGGGGATTTCTTCTGAGAACTCTGTTTATGGCTGATTGTCCTTCCACTGTAATTTTACCTTGTCCTTTTTCTTTGCATCATTGTTCTCATAATTAAAAATAAAAAATTAAATAAAAGAACTCAGAATGGATCCAGAGAGATAGCATGAAGGTAGGGCATTTGCCTTGCGTACAGAAGGAAAAAAAAGAAATCTAGCTTTGCATAAAAGAATTATTCCTTGGTGGGGTTTGTGTAACTAAATGGGATTGAGGACTGAAGAGAAGTTCTTTGCCCACTGTATTATCATTCTGGCTCCTAGTGAAAAGTAATTAAAACAATATTAAATAAATGTACATTCTATCTTAATAAGGGAGTTTCTCTTGGATATTTATGAAAGTCCACCCATTTTCAAATAAAAATACTGTATTGCCCAGTCTTATTCTTAGGAGTTTTGTAACTTTCCTGCCTCAATATTAAAAAAAATACCATTTATTTTCATTGCTTTAGAATTGATAGATATCTTTGGGTCCATCCATTTGAAAAATACTTCCTTACTGACCCATTCTTTCTCTTCAGTTGAAATATGATGTTACTTTTCTGTGATATACATATTATTTTTTAACAAAAGTAACAAAGTTCTCCATAAACCATAATTTATGAGAGTTATTATTATTATAATTAATATTAAATTACACAGCTTTTAAGTGAAAAATTCATGTTAAAATTGAGTAATTGAATATCTTGAATTTTTCCATAGTATGCTTGGGGAGCTTTAATAGGCTAAACTTATTTGACACACTGCCTTGGTTACATATCAAAAACGTGTTAGCTAGTCTTCACTAAGAATATATATATGGGCCCGGAGAGATAGCACAGCGGTGTTTGCCTTGCAAGCAGCCGATCCAGGACCAAAGGTGGTTGGTTCAAATCCCAGTGTCCCATATGGCCCCCCATGCCTGCCAGGAGCTATTTCTGAGCAGACAGCCAGAAGTAACCCCTGAGTACCGCCGAGTGTGACCCAAAAACAAAAACAAAAAATGTAGAATATATATATATATATATATATATATATATATTCACATTCCTATTATTCAAAATTATTCACTATTTTGTTACTTTATTGCTTTTTATTAAAACTATCTTGAGAGTGATGCATTTAGAAAATAATAACTGATAATAATTTTGATAAATTTAGGTACATGCCATTTAAAAATCTATTTTGTAAATGCATGTTAGACATTATATCTCTTCAATTTTTTATCATAGTATAATATTTCCAAGTATTTTTAGCACTGTTGGATGAAGTATGAATTATAGAGCCAATTGTTGTACATGGAGACAACATTGCTACCTATTTCTATGAGTTTATTTATGCTGATGACAAATAACCTACTGACTATAGACTTTAATTTCATAATCTATAAAAGAGTTGGACTATTTAAATTACAAAGTGTCTCTTTTGCTCTAAAATGGTTCTGAGTTTTCAATTGATGAACTATACAGAGAGAAACACTTTTGTAATATTCCTCACTGTCTACAGGCCAATGATGACACAAATGCTGATGTTTTTAAGGAGCTGATAGAAAATATTTGATCCCAATAGTTTAGAGTCCACCGACTGAGATAAAGGAGAAGAGCAGAGAAGGTTTAGAGGATTAGTGTTCTTTGTCTCTTTGTGGATGACCCTTTCACATTAACATCAACATCAGAAACCCTGAATTCAAGAAAAGAAAGGAAGAGTCACATACTCTTTCAACAATTCTTTGTCAGTTAACATTTGAGAGCCACGAGACGCCAAATCAGACAGCACTTAAAATAGTTTTTGGGTCAAGATTACAAAAAAAGAAGACAGGAAAGAACGCCAGAATCAGCAGGGGTGTGTCCCCTAAAGTCTCTTCAACTAAGATGGAATACAACCCTGAGCAAGTTAAAGTACTGTGCAGGTGGGATTTTACTCATGCAAAGTTTTTAACCACAAATTGCTGCCTGACACTGTGTTCCCTCAACACCAAAAATATTTGGGGAAAGAAAGTTAGTTTCTTCAGTAGCTTTCAGTAATTATAAATGACAATTCTTTTAGAAAAAAATTGAAAATTTAGAAAATTTATAATCCTTTCAGAAAAATAAACGTTTGCTTAAATTTTAAACGATCAGCATAATGTGATTCTATCTATCTTGCAAACTGACCATTGTATGACAAATGTTCACAGGATTTACAAAAGAGAAAATAAAAGAACAAAAAGTTTTAATAAACAACAATTTTATGTTTATTGCTAGGGATTGATATTTTCTAGCTATCCAAAAGAGTTGATCTTTAAAATCATAATATGACAGTTACTATCCTAAACAAGATAGTTATTGATATGCAGAGCATTTCTGTTCATACAATGAGACAAAAATGAGATTTCAGCACCATATGAATCTATGACACTTATCTAGTATACTATTCAAGTATAATTCACATATTCAGTAGAGCACGGGAGTTACTATTTTTCTTTGGAGATTTTTCTATTTGCTTCAGCCATTTCAAATATTCATGCTATTTATTTTAAAAATGATTATATAAAGACACATGTTACAAGAGTAGCCAATATTTTACTGTCATTAATTAAAATAATATGTTAAATTATAATTACTTAACAGCTAATATAAAGCCTATCACTTAAGGAATATACAAATAAATGAGCAATAATAATTTTTTTTGGTTTTTCGGCCCACACCCGTTTGATGTTCAGGGGTTACTCCTGGCTAAGTGCTCAGAAATTGCCCCTGGCTTGGGGGGACCATATGTGACGCCGGGGGATCGAACCGAGGTCCTTCCTTGGCTAGCGCTTGCAAGGCAGACACCTTACCTCTAGCGCCACCTCGCCGGCCCTGAGCAATAATAATTTAATATTTTTTAAATATTACTAAAGTCTCTATAGTTTCCTTCTGCAAATTATGTAGAACTTGTAAATACAAAGGGTTATTAAATTGATCTATTTGATGTTTCCATTGTATGGTCTTAACTGGCTATATATAAATTTAAAATCCAGCTATGAAATATGATATTAATTTTTGCCACTGCTAAATGTCATGTAGATGTAAAAAATTATTTATAGTTTCAAACAATTAATAAGCTTTACATAACAATACATTCAGTATATAAGAATAATCTCAAAGAATATAAACATATATGCCTATTAATCTGTACAAATTACATTTTTTTATATTTTATAAATTAAAAGTTTTGTTCATCATAGCTCTAAAAAATCAAAGAGAGGCTCTTGGTTAAATATATATCATAGAAAAATTCTATTCAGGTTATTGATCATATAAGCAGCATATTTTCAATTTTCAATTTTTTATTTTTTTCAATTTTATATTTTTATAAAGTTAAGAAACTATGTTTTTTCTTTTCACGTGCAACTCTTTTTATTTGATGTTTTACTCAATATCATTTTTTAATTTTAATTGTTGGTAATTACATATGCACGAGTATCAACTATTTTCTCAAACTATTTTCTCTAATGAATTTGATTAGACATATATGTGAATAGTGTGATATAAAAAAAAGAAGGTTACTGACTCAAAAGATTATGTGTAAAAGTTTTTCCTCATTTCAAATTTATAATACATTGAGAAATATAGGTCATAGCTATGCTTTAGTTTTTTTGGTAGAACCCAATATTAAAATTACTACAACCCGAGTGTTTGTGAAAAAATTGTGTATACTATCTGACTTTTGTTGTCAGTGATAAATTAATCTTGGCTTTCTATTCAACCTCAAAACATGAAAATATTTTAGGAATGTTTTACTTCTCTAAAATTGTCATTATTTTAGTACTCTCTTAACTGTAGCATCTACTATAATTTCTCTTTATTGATGATTTTAAATATTTGTTTAATCTTTGCTTGTTTGTATCTTTAACTGAGAGAATTTCATTCTAAATTTCTTTTAGGATAAATCTAGAGTTAACAAAATCCATCAACTTTAGTTTTTCTCTGAAAACATTTAATTTTATGTCTGCATAATTCAATATTCTTGGATGTTTTTTTTAATCTTTGAGTATTTGAATAAATTCTCTTTAGAATTTCTGCTAAGAAGTTTGATATTAGTATAATGAAATATCACTTGTGTTAATCCTTACTTTAGCCACTGTCGATAATATTCTTATTGTAAAACTTTGTTATCCTATTATGTGTTTTAGTATAGATCTCTTGCATTTAAATAGTCAGGTGTTCAGAAAACATGAACTTATATTTTTAATTCTCCAGGTTTGAGAAATTTTTCCACAATTATTTCTTCAAATGCATTCTTTCTGTTTTGCTGACACATCCATTTTCATTATATCTTGGCATATGCATTCAAGTAGCTTTCAACATTATTTCACATTTTATTTTTCTCTCTTGTTCTTCCAGAATAATGTGCATATTAATCTCTAAGATCTCATTTTTTAGTTTTCTGTTTAATCTAGCGAGTGTCTATATTTTTTCCAGATTTTGTTTATTGAACTTCTTTCTTAGTACTGTTATTTCTTTAAAAATGACATTACTTTTTTCTTTAGTTTATTGACTACTTTTTATTATTTGGAGGAAGAAAACTTGGGTCAGGTGCTCAAATTTTAGTCATGGCTCTATGGTGAGGGATTATTCCTGGTAGTGCTCACGGGACACTACGTAGAATTATAGATGAAACTGTGGTTGAGCCTGTGCAAAGCAAAAAACTTTACCTCTATATTATCACTCTGGTCCCTTTGTTGACTTTATGAGCTTATTAAATTGTTTTTCTTAGTTTGCTGTGTATATTAATAAACTTCCTGAATTTTATTATTTTGTTTTGTTTTGTTTTGTTTTGGTGCCATACCTTGTGATGCTCAGGGGTTACTCCTGGCTATGTGCTCAGAAATCACTCCTGGCTTGGGAGACCATATGAGACCCAGGGATCGAACCAAGGTCTGTCTTGGTTCAGCTGCATGCAATTCAAACACATTTACTGCTGCATTATTGCTCCTGCTTTTGAATTTTCTTATATAACTTTAAGTGTCTCTTATGATTTTTATTACCTCATAAAATATTGTTACAGTATTTTAGAATTTTCTATATCATATAGATTTCCTATCTTCTTTGATTGTGAGGCTAGGGTCAAAGAGTTCTTGATGTCATATTCCTCAAGATCTCAGGCTACCAGGTATCATACATTTTACTGTCCAATTTTAAGTATAATTTTAACCTTTTTTATAATGTCTTTATTTAAACACCATGATTACAAACATGATTGTAGTTAGGTTTCAGTCATATAAAGAACACCCCCTTTATCAATGCACTATTCCCACCACCGGTGCTCCCAATTTCTCTCCTCATACACCACCTGCCAGTATTGAAGACAGGTATTCTACTTCTCTTACTCATTAACATTGTCGTGGTAGTTGTTAGTGTACTCATTTTTCTAACTGCACTCACCACTCTTTGTGGTAAGCTTCATGTCATAGACATTCGTTCCTGCCTTCATTTCTGGGGATTATAACAATAATGTCTTTTATTTATAGATCAGTGAGATTATTCTGTGTGTCTCTCACTCCTCCTGGTTTATTTCCCTCAACATAACAGTTTCCATGTACATCCATGTATAGGAAAATTTTGTATCTTCATCTCTCTGAAAACTGCATAATATTCCATTGTGTATATGTACCAGTTTCTTTAGCCATTCCATTGTTGAAGGGAATCTTGATTGTTTCCAGAGTCTGGCTATTGTAAGTAGCGCTAAATGAATAGAGGTGTGAGGAAGAGATTTTTGTACTACGTTTTTGTGTTCCTAGGGTATATCTCTAGGTATATCTGGATGATATGGGAGCTCAATTTTCAGTTTTTTGAGGAATCTCCATGTTGTTTTCCATAACAGCTGGACTAGATGGCATTCCCACCAGCAGTGAATGACAGTTCCTTTCTCCCCACATCCCTGACAGCGCTGATTGTTCTTTTGCTTTGTGATATGTCCTAGTCACTGTGGCATGAGATGGTACCTCATTGTTGTTTAGATTTGCATCTCCCTAATGATTAGTGATATGAAGCATTTTTTCATGTGCCTTTTGGCCATTTGTATTTCTTCATTAAGGAAGTGTCTGTTCATTTCTTTTGTCCTTTTCTTTGAGGGGGTTAGATGTTTTTTTTCTTATTAAATTCTGTCAGTACCTAGTATATTTTCAATATTAGCCCCTTGTCTGATGGGTATTGGATGAATAGTTTCTCCCATTCTATGGGTGGGCTTTGCATCCTAGCCACTATTTCCTTCAAAGTACAGAAGCTTCTCAGCTTAATATAGTCCCATCTGTTTATCTTTGTTTCCACTTGTTTGGAGAGTGCTGTTTCCTCCTTAAAGATGCCTTTAGTCTCAATGTCGCAGAGTGTTTTACCTACATGTTGTTTTATATACCTCATGATTTCAGGTTTGATATCAAGGTCTTTAATTCATTTTGATTTGACCTTTGTGCATGGTGCTAGATGGAGGTCTGAATTTGCTTTTTGCAAGTGGATTTTATCTTTTTTGAAAAAATTTACACCATTTTGTATTAAGATATTAGACAATTGATCTACTTTAACTTCCCAAAAATGGAGTCTGTATTTGGTTTAATTTAATTTGATAGTTTTACTTTAATTGACTTCTATTTAAACAGTGTTTGTTTTATTTAAATGGCTACATCAACATCATATACCTGCTGTAGACACAATTAATAACATCTGAATTTTTATTGATAAGTGATATTTTTCTTCTTACTCTGGAAATCAGATTTGTTCTGGACCAAAGTAGTTGGGCATATCCTTTAATTTTTCTACACATTTTATTCAGATCATGAGTATAAATTTTCTCACATTACTCCCCTCTCCTCACTAGATTAAATCTTAAATATAATGGCTCACTTGCATCTGTTTATATCTCTGACACTATTGCAGAACCTCCAAGTTCTCTTAGCCCATGTTAGTAAATTGTAGACCTTCTTACTGTTTGTTTCATACTGACTGTTTTGGTCTTTGAGTTTCAGTATTATTTCCATATCTCTCTGAGCTACAACAACCATAACGATTCTAGTTTTGTCATTACTTATAGTTCTTGAGGCCTGAGCAATAGCACAGGTTTAGGGCATTTACTTTACACTCAGCTGACTCAGGATGAACCCAGGTTCAATTCCCGGCATCCTTTATGGTCCACCGGCCTGCCTGGAGTTACTTCTGAGTGTAGAGCTTGGCGTAATCCCTGAGCTATGTCGAATATGCAAACCTTCCCCAAACAAAAACCCTAGTTCTTTTTTGCTAGTGATTAAAGAAAACTTATTTATTGCCCTATAGTTATTGTAAGGGTTGAGAATAAGCTAGAACAAGTTGGGTATGATAGGTGTGATTTATTAGGACTAATATACTTTAACTTCTGTACTTTGTTTGCTTGAGAAGTTTAGTTACAGGCTGTTATTATAACGTAAAAACACTAGGCCTGAAGAGACAGTTAATTCCTGGAACCAGACCTTTGTGGCAGTATATCAGTCGTACCATGTCTCCTCCACTAGCTAACCCTTAAGATAGCCATAAGAGCATTTCAGCACAAGAATCTTAGAAGGTCACAAGAGGGAAGGACCTAAATGGCCAAGTGAAGTATAGCAGATGACCCTTGAAGATTAGAAAGGGATCACACACAGGTAGACACACCCAGGCCTAGTCTTATTAAGAAAACCACTTGGGGTCTGACTCAAGAGCTGTGACAGTGAGAGTCGGGACCAAATACGCTAGTTTAAAAAAAGCTTGCCTGCTTGTTGCATCATCCAGGACTCTTGGCTACCTCATTTGGGTAAGGACCACACGGGAACCTAACAAGTATAAGAAACCAGACATTCTCCCCCGTTAGTCCTTATAACTGTGTTACCAAGAAAAAAGGCCTCCACCCTGCTGGGTCAGGACCCTCCCAAGGGCCATCTGGAGAGTATAGGCCATGTCTTTACACGGGCCATATCCTAACAGAACATCAGGGTGTGGGCTAGGGTGGCTGACTTCAAAGGGGCTTTGGGATAGTTAAGGAATTGCGTCTTTTTCAGTTTGCATTATTGGATGTTTTTTGAATTGTAACAGTTGTGCCAACCAATGAAATGTTTGAAGTTTGATACCTCATTATCATATGGATTACTATAAAGGCCCTGGGTTTCTAAGGCTCTAGGTTCTACTGAGGAACCTGCTGTATAAGGAGACGGTGGACCCCAGAGTTCTGGACCAATAAATCTGGCTTTGCTGATTGCATTCTCTGAAGATTGCTGGTCTTTATTTGAGGCAGGGGGCTTTCCCGAACCCTTTTTAACATTATAATTTGAATCCTTTGTGCATTTCAAATGTGTAAGTTTTACAAAATGTTACATTTCAATTAAGATGTTTGAACACAATATTAAAGTTCAACATTTAAACTTTGTTTTTATTTTGTTTTGTTTTGTTTTTTTCTTTGTTTTTGGGCCAAAACCATTGACACTCAGTGATTACTTATGTCTATGCTCTCAGAAATCACTCCTGGCTCAAGAAATTAAATGGGACATTGAGGGATCGAACCATGGTCCTCCTGGGTCAGGTGCATTTAAGGCAAACACCCTACCGCTGAGCCATTGCTAGGGCCCTTCAACACTTAAACTTCATTTATTTTATTATTATTTGGTTTTCAGTCATACTCAGCTCAGGTCTTACTTCATTCCATGTACTCAGGTATAAGTTCTGGTGATTCTTCAAGAACCTATCCATAGGGACCAGAGTGGTGGCACAAGCTAGCCTAGGACAGACGTTGGTTCGTTCCCCCAGCGTCCCATATGGTTCCCCAAGCCAGGAGTCATTTCTGAGCGCATAGCCAGGAGTAAACCCTGAGCATCACTGGGATCAAACCAGGGTTGCCCATATGCAAGACAAGCACACTTTTCTTTGTACTGTGTCTTCAATCCCAATAATTTTATGTTGACATTTTGGATTATCATTATATAGTCCTTGGTTAAATATTATTAAATTACATTTGATATATAAAATAAATATTACAGAAATTATGTAGATTTGGGACACTTTATAAATCCCTAAAAGTTACCTTTTGATTTAGTTTCATAAAACTATTGTTTCTCTGGGTTATGTTTGATAGAAAAGTTCCACAAATTTAAGTCCCTGGAACTTGCACATTGTATCTGGTTTTAAATAATTTATTTTAAGTACTACAATTTACTTTTATTCTCTGACAGTAAACTACTCAAGCCTTGAAATAGTAGCTAAGGTTTCATAAAAAAAATTTTTGTTTTTGTTTTTGGGTCACACCCAGTAACACTCAGCGGTTACTCCTGGCTATGCACTCAGAAGTCGCTTCTGGCTTGGGGGACCTTATGGGATGCCAGAGTATTGAACCACACAGTCTGCCCTAGACCAATGTGGGCAAGGCATAAGCCTTATCACTTACACCACTGCTCTGGCCCCAGGTTTCATATTTTAAAATAAGCTAAAATTGTTAGATTACAAACTCAGTATTTCTCATTTCTATTGTATTTTTAACGAAATGAGTTTCATACTTTTGAAGCAGCAGGAATACAAAAATATCACAACATATAGCATCAATCTATAGAACACATCATGTTATTTCATTTATTAATTTTTGACAGGGTAATGGCCTCTCTTCTCAGTTGTTCTAACTACAGAAGCTAGAACAGCTGGAACTCTAAGGAACATATTTTCCTAGTTAAAAATTCACTCTTGGCTCTCCCTTCCTCATTGCTTACCACAAAACTTTAGTTATTGCTGACTTTTCTGCCATGGAAATATTGTTTATTTTAGGACTTTAATAGCCCTTCCTCCATCTAAAAATGTTTAATCTCTTCTATCTTTTCTAGGATTTATGTTCTTAGAGTTTTATTTTCAAATCTACAGAACAGAGAACTGCTGATATGCTGATTTACACTTGATGTGTGTGCGTTTGAAAGCACATGTGTCCGTGTATTCAGATGTGTGTATTTGTATAAAATGTCCATAAACTTGAGCTATTACCAGATAATATTCTAAACTATAATCAGGAATAAGTTACCTTTGTAATTGACACTAAGTTTAATCTCCAAAAACTTATGACACATAATTCACTAATATGGCAAACATCAAGTCCTTAATTTTTTGTGAGGGAGGAGTTGGGCCACATCCAGCTGCTCTCAGGGGTTGGCTCTGCTCTCAGAAGTCACAACTGGCATGCTTGGGGGACCATACAGGATGCCAGATATTGAACCCAAGTTGACCATGTGCAAGGCTAATGGAATACATATTTCTGATCAGTCCCAAGTCCTTAATTCTTGATACAAATATCATAAGCCTCATTAAGAGACTATTTTCTATTTATTCTCTCAGAGTTTACACTATATTTGATTGACATTTGATTCAATACTATTTGGAGAATTGTCACTAAACAAGCTCCATTTCTTTTTCCTTAATACTGTCAGTCAGGTGCCGGAGAGATAGCATGGAGGTAAAATATTTGCCTTGCATGCAGAAGGGCGATGGTTAGAATCCCAGCATCCATATCGCTGCCAGGAGCGATTTCTGAGCATAAAGCCAGGAGTAACCCCTGAGCGCTGCTGGATGTGACCCAAACCCCCCCAAAAAAGATACTGTCAGGCAACTTTACACTACCATCTCTTGTAAACCTGAAGTAACATTTAAATTTTCTTACCACAGTACATACAAGCCCAAAAGAGCTCTGTTCCAAGCATAAAATAGATGAATATATATGCATATCCATAGTAGGTAGATAAAATAGTATCTATAGTAATATATATTGAAGTGTCTATATAGTACATATAGATATAATAGAGGCTATGTTTATACATCTAGATAGATAAGTCCATATATATGATTATATATATTCTTAAACATAAATTATCTATAAACTATATATCCAGTGATGAAATAAGAACAATTTACATTTTCCTAGAAGCAAAAACAATAATTTAATTTCTAAAATTTTATTTAATTTTTTACAACTAGAAATTTTATTTTACCTTCATAATTTTAAAAATCATTTTAACAATTTCAATAATAATTTAATAATCATAGCTAAATTTTGGTGACTTTTTTGCAACTATTGATGTCAATTTTCCCAACTCCTATTGGCATATATTTAATAGCATTTATTATTTAATGATTGCTATAAGTCGTGCCATACTATGGAAAAGTAATGTGCTACATGTTAAATATCTCATCAGACCATGATCATATAATAATTAGACTTGTGAAGACTCAATGGGAACAGGATTCACCAAGGTAAACTCATTTACCTTGCTTTTCAAAGGCATACATCTTTTGAATGTATATATATATATACATATATATATATACATATACATACATACATTTCATCTAGGAAAGAGTTCTTTTCCTAGTAACTTTAATATGTGGTTACAGTTAGGCATTTTCAAGTCAACTCCAAATGGCAGATACCTCCTTCAGGGAGTGTCAGTATGAAAATTACAAGTTAAAAAGTAACATTTGACCATTTCTGCCACATCCTGCTTGCTAAAAGTAAGTCAATAAACCTAGAAACACAAGTGATGAGAGAAATGCAAAAGAACAGAAATATATGAAACTCATTATTCTTAGGAGTAATGTATTAGGTGCTTAAAACAACACCTCATATTCAGACAAAGTAAATAATGTACTATAACTACATGTCACCAAGTTTCATGAAACAGTACTATATAGGGTTCATATTAAAATAAATTATTGCATATTTTTATATTTTCACATGAATGCAGTAATTATGCTTAAATAATATAAAATAAACTTTTTTCCTTTTTATATTTCTTTGTTTCTTCTTTCTTTCTTTCTTTCTTCTTTCTTTCTTTCTTCTTTCTTTTCTTTCTTTCTTTCTTTCTTTCTTTCTTTCTTTCTTTCTCTTTCTTTCTTTCTTTCTTTTCTTTCTTTCTTTTCTTTCTTCTTTCTTTCTTTTCTTTCTTTCTTTCTTTCTTTTCTTTCTTTCTTTTCTTTCTTCTTCTTTCTTTCTTTTCTTTCTTTCTTTCTTTCTTCTTTCTTCTTTCTCTTCTCTCTTCTTTCATTTCCTTTCTTTCTTTTTTCTTCCTTTCATTCTTTCTCCTCTCCCCCTCCCTCCCTCCCTCCCTCCCTCCCTCCCTCCCTCCCTCCCTCCCTCCCTCCCCCCTTCCTCCTTCCTTCCTTCCTTCCTTCCTTCCTTCCTTCCTTCCTTCCTTCCTTCCTTCCTTCCTTCCTTCCTTCCTTCCTTCCTTCCTTCCTTCCTTTTCTTTCTTTTTCTCTTTCCTTTCGGTGTAGGTCTTTGAATTGGTCCTCATTTGCCTTCTAATTAGATGTCTCCAGATTGGTTCCAACTTTTTCCCCTCCCCTTGAGGGTGGGCTTTCTTTATTCCAATAACTGCTAGTCAGGAGGCCTTGATGAGGAGCTGCCATCTAGACTCATGGTTTCACATGGTAGAGCAACTGGCAGGTTTGTGAACAGCTTGAGGTGTGGGTTTTTGGCCTGCTGTACCTTTCAACTGTGTGTGTTCATTATTTCCTGCTTGGGAATTGCCGTCGGTCCTTCATCTCTTGTCATATCCAGACAGGGGGCATGGGAATTCCCCCACCCCCCTGGGGATTGTAGAGTGCACAACCCACCATTTCAAGATATTGCTTTATTTGCAGAATTTTCATTGCTATTGCTCATTGCTATTGACTGGACAGATTTATGAGACAAAAGAAAATAAATTACATTTTGTTTTTTGGAACTTTTTTGGTAACAAGGAACAGAGATGCAGTGAGGGTAATCTTTAATTGAAATTACTTTTTTTTAAAAAGAAACATTAAAATTATCCATGTATATTTCGGAAATAGAATAATAGAAATACAATGAAAAACTATGATAATATCTTTGAGAAGGAAGCACACAATAAACAAGGAACTAATTCCCTTGGTATTTTTGTAGACTAACACTTAATTTTTTAAAAGAATTTTTTATCTACTGTTTTAGTTATTGTTGACATATTTTAACTTTGAGTCTCTTTTTCTGTATGCTAATTTTCTGTTCTGTATAAATTTTCCTAATTTCTTAAACGTGTCTGATTCTCTTCTCTCTTCATAAATTAAAATATTTTGTTATATGTCATTCAATCTTTCTATTCTCACATATTAATTTTTCATTGTTAACTGACTTGTACTCCAACTTCCAACTTTTAAATCTGGGAAGTTTTTTCATCCCTTTAAACCAGAAGGTTTGATTTATGGGAAAATAGATTTGCAGTATAAGGTAGTGTGCACAATAAAGATTCAAACATCTGTGACTGAAATCAGATAGTAAGTATGCAGCTAGTTAAATTGAACATTGATGATACATCTTCTGAGGATGAGCTTCTATGCATTGCAGATAATCAAGTTAACTAAGTAAAATAATAATTTACGATTATTCCTAATTCAAACGGGATCTAAAAATTAAAAATCGTATTGAAACATGAGATATTCTTCATTTTACAACTTTAAAGAGTGCATTCAATTTAAATATTTTTGAAAAGACAGCATAGCTCTTATTATTTGGGAATATGAATTGTTTGTATTTTAGCATATAACAATGGAAATTATATTTAGTACAACTTAGTAAAGGATTATCAGGATTAAACCAAGTATTCATTAAATTGTTAAATTATGACCGCAAATTTATAGTCAATGCTATGAGACAAGATGCAGAAGAGACAGGAGAGAGAGAGCGAGAGGAGGAAATAGATGTATAAGATTGAATGAAATAAAGAGCAGTAGAATAGCAGTTAATAATATCACTATATCAGTTGTGCATATAGCATTTGGGCATAAACAAGGCATGTCAAGATTACTGAACTTTATAAATATCATAGATAACACAGTTAAAATATCTATAAATCTAGAACAATAATATATTAAAATAATATTATAAAACTACCAGTGAAATATCGATATGGGTAAAACAAATTTAGAATATAAAAGATAAATTTTAATAATCTTTTGTTTCTTATAAGGTGCACCAGTTGTGTTCATGGGATATTCTTTGAGCTGTTATTCCTGTGTATTAGAGAAAGCATATGGGATGCCAGGTATCAATAATGGGTTACCCACATGCAAGCCAAAAGCCCTAGCCTATATTGGACTATGTGGTTATTGCCCCAGGTTCTGATACTTGGAAATTGCCTTTATAATCAAGGCACTGTGTTGATACCAATGAAAAGAATCTATTTACCTGTTAAGAATTAGAATACAAATACTTTAAACAAGGCTAGTAATAGCAGCAAAAATGAGATACAGCTATTGTTATATCATCAAATTCATTTTATTTATAACATATATAAAATCAAGTTTATCTGAATTTGAATTTACTAGATGGTAACATTTCCAAATTAAAAATATTAGAGAGAGAGAAGCTTTGTAGTCACTCTAGACTTGGTCTCTTTTTCACCCAAACCAATTTAGTTTTTAGAATAGTATTTTTAGCGTTAGTATAAGGGAATAGCTTTATGTCAGATTTAGAGCAATTACTTAGGATATGTTTGAAAAATGCCGGAGACTTTCTGCACTGTACACATTTGAATTATAGGGATAGCTGCTTAAAATTACAGAAAATCTATTTGCATGTTGCTGTCCAGTGTCAGATAGTGTCTAATTCTGCAAATGTGAAAGTCATAGGAGATATTATTTTTATTGTGATGTTAGGCTTGCTTATTGAAATACAGCATAAAAGTGATCATATGATTTCCATGAACATACTTGCATGCCATGGGGCTAAAATATATTTAGAAAGATGAGACACACTTTTTACTTAAGAAAAGTCTTGAAAAGTCATATGCTTTGAACAAAAGATATAGTTAACTAAATTATCGAGTCAAAAGGAGGATAAAAAATGTTTGCTAGGAGTCACTATAACCATGATAAAATGAGAATATGTAATAAGAATAGCTAAACTTATGGTCCACTATCTTAATTTCTTGACTTTGTTATTCTAAAACCCTTTCAGATTACTCTAGCATATATGTATTCCAATTATTCTAAAACCTAACTTATTTTTTCTGGTTTTGTTTAGAATACAGCTAAAATCTATGTTATCTATGAAAAAATTAATAATAAAGAAATGGGTTTTAAAAATAAAATAACAATGTACTTCATCAATAACAATGTACTTTATATGATAGATGGTATATTAGTATATCATTGATAAAGGAGAGAATATTATATTTTAATATGAGTACAAAGGAAATAATATCAGAAGAGATGCCAAGCTGCTGAAACTCTGACTTTCAGGCTGAAACCTGGAACCTTGGGAGGATGATGGACACGCCCTAAACTTCCCACACCATCCAACAGCCACACCCACACTCCACAGCCTCTGATTTAAAACTGGCCGAGCTTCACAGTTTGATCACTAATCTCATGTATTGCCAACCTAAAGAAGTGTCTCAGTTCCACAATACCTGGAACACGAGGGTGCTTACACATCAGCACAACACTTTCATTATACTTGCAGCCCTAATGGAACAAAGAAAATTATTGGGAAAATATCATAGAAGTCCATTAAGATCAATCAGCAAAAAGTAACACAGCAGGCTCAAGTAACAACAACCTCATGAAATCATCAAAGAGTGATTTTAATAACACCATTTCGAGATATAACAGTTTTAATACATTTTCTTTTTTAATATATAAACTGTTTTGATATCCCCAATTACCATTTTGTTGTAACAATCAATAATAAATTATTTTGTGCTTGCTTAGGGAACAAATTTTGGGTGAGGGTGGGAAACTAGTGACATTGGTGAAAAGAAGGTCATACTGGTATTGTGAAATGTTAATCACTGAAACAAGTGTATTTTGAACAACTTTGCAAACCACAATGTTTAAATAATTTAGAAAATAAGGCAAATTTAGGGATGAAAGAAAAACATTTGTAGGAATAAAACCACATGAATAGAACTTGGTAAAATTATTAGAGAACTACTAGAGATTTTTTAAGCTGTTTTATGCAAGAAAAACAGTTGAAATTCAATGAAAAGCCTATAATAAACTACTTATTAATTTGATGATAATTGGGACAGATGATGCATATGATGTGTTGAGGCATATAAAATGTTAAAATGAGACTTGTAATACAAACTAATACAATTTACTCATAGACAATAGACAATATTTCCTATAATTCCACAATAAAAACGTATGTGTGCATTCTGGTAAACAGTTACAGTGTGTAAACTCTTTAATAGGTAAGGATAAAAAAATAGTCAAATTTATTTTTATTGCATTATTATCCATTTAGTACTTGTTATTATATATCTTACTATAACAAAAACATTTCAACTTCATTTTACTGTCATACACAGGTGACTACAGATAGTGTAATACTAATCTGGGCCATATTAGAACTACGACTTTGAAATGAACATGGCCAAAAGCCATTAGAACCAAAGGCTGCCTAGTGGTGTGTGGGGAATGAGTTGATGGTCACCAATCCAATGCCTACTTAACAGGTGTCTAACCTCATAAAAAACACCATCAAAATCAGCACTTATTGGCACCCCTTATATTCAGGTCTGAGAAGAGAAGGCCAATTTTTAATATTGCTTTCTCTTCAGTGTAAGGAATATGCGGGGTAGCATCCCTTCAACCTTTAGAGTCAATCAATGCTTTCCTTCTAAATATATTAATCTATAAAGTAGATTTATTCTCTACAAAAACCTCTTATAAACATAATTTAAAGATTAAAAAGACAGAAAATTTATATAATAAAATAATATTTGTGAATCAAGACAGTCATTATAAAAGTTTGCTTAGAGGAGATTATTTAAAGATGAACCTATTTCAAATAAGCAGTTTTAAAGACAAACATATGTTCCCACCACAGGTATGCTGATCCTACTGCTTGAAAACCAAGAGAAAAATTCATTACTATCAACATCATTAAGGTGATCACACTCAAGCTTAATAATAATTTACAGGGTAAAATCCAAAGGATTTATTTGGTGATGCTTGATTGCAATTTTGGATAATACTCAGTAGAATATGAATTTGTTTCCCCATGCTAGGTGATGTATTCCTCATATTTTAAGTTTTAACCATCAAGTTTAGTCATATAAAGTGACAAATATATAAACCAAATACGTATAATAGAATTATTTAACATGCTGTTATGAACAGACTTGGAAAAAAATATTTTCACAAAACATATTTGTATATAATTTATAAATATTCCATTGTGCAGTATTTATATTTAATTGACTGCACTTAAAATATCTTTATACTGATCATGATAGTAATGTTTTTATTTAAATGACAGTGTGATTGTAGATGACAATTTTCTAAAGGTATTTTTTGACTAGTGAAGGAACAATGGGACATGAACACATTTGAATGATAATTATGTTGTCCCTGGCCTTTCCAATTATAAGACCAAATGAAAAAAATCAATTGCATAGTAAAAACTATATTTAAATGTGTTTAGCATTATTATATTAAAATAAATATAAAATATGATTTATGAATTATTAATTCACATTTAATAGGAGCCATTATTTCTGATTGGAAAGTCATACTAAATGGATTAAAGTGAAACTAAGCAGAATAGTATGAGTGCTCTAAATTTTGTTTACTAATTATTCATTCTGTTTTGTTTTGTTTTTCTTTATTTGGAGCCACATTTTGTGATGACTAGGATTTACTCCTGGATTTTCACTCATGCATCACTCGTGTTGGTCTTATAGCTCAGGGAAGCATGTGGAGTTCCACGGACTAAATCAGTGTAAACTCTCAAAAAATTGTGACCTAAATGCTGTATTATATCCCCACTCTAATAATTTGAATTCATAAATCTGACATTTGTATGTATTTTCCAATAAAGGAACTATTTAAGGATTTTTGTTTGTTTGTTTTGGTTTTTGTGCCACAGCTGGCGAATGTCAGGGGCTAATCTTTGCTTTGGGCTCAGAAATCGATCTGAGGGGAGATCATCTGGGACGTCAGGGATTGAACCAGATCCATCCTAGACAGCCGAGTGCAAAGCAAACACCATGTAGCTGTGCTATCACTGTAACCCTCTTTTTAAGGTATTTTTAAAATAAAAAAGTTATAAAAGCAGACTGAGATGGGTAAAAAGCATTTTAATAGCTTCTTAATGAGCATTGTAAAAATACAAATTATGAATTACTTTTTATAATATGAATCAATTTTTGTTAAATTATTATATCATACCATAAACATAATTTTAGTGACATGAATTTATCGCCACACAAAGTTGAGGTTGTAAAAAAAAATGAAAATAAACTATATTATATTGACATAAATTTTTTTATTAAAAAATGCATTTAGATTTTTCAGGGAGGGAATACCGAGCATGAAAACCGGCAAGACTTTGCAAAAGCTGGCTCCCTGTGTGTGACACCAGGCGGGGAAAATCCATGAAAGTACATCGGCCCAGTGGGGCCCAACTGTGAAAAACTGTGAGTTTGACCTGTATATGTCTGTTTACTGTCCTCTTGCGTGAAACTCTTGCGAGTGGGGCAAAAAGAGGCTCCAGAAAACTCGCTCGCCCAGAGACCATTTTCAGGGAGGAACTACAGAGCATGAAAACCTGCAAGACTTTGCAAAAGCCGGCTCCCTGTGTGTGACACCAGGCGGGGAAAATCCATGAAAGTACACCGGCCCAGTGGGGCCCAACTGTGAAAAACTGTGAGTTTGACTTTTATATGTCTGTCCACTGTCCTCTTGCATAAAACTCTTGCGAGTGGGGCAAAAAGAGGCTCCAGCGGAGCATGGCCGCTCCGCTTCACTACGCGGCCCTGCACTCTTTCTAAGGAAAGAACACCATTGCAACAAGAAGGAAAAATTATACTAAAAACGGTGCTATATCACAGAAGCAAACATTTCTCTTCGGACTGTCTTCTCTGTTGCATGCTCGGGCCTAAGATTTGACCCAGTGTGAGGCTTCATCCATGGAAGACTCCCCTCCCTTAGAGGCAAGTCAGCCCAACCAGAAAGGGAGGAGCCAGAGGAGTGTGCTGCCTGCATCATATAGACAATGAATACCACCACAACACGTAGAAAAACCCACAATACAAGTGTGACAATGGGGAAACAACACAGGCCAGCATCAGACATAGAGAATGAAGATGACAAATCTGAGGACCAGATAATGACCAACCAACTAATCAACCTCTAAGATAAGGGCTTGAGACTAGCAATATGGAAGATGCTCAACGGACTCCAAGAAATCATGGATCAAGTTGAACAGAACACTAATAAGAACCAAGAAAATATGAAGACAGAAATCACAAAACACCAAACTGAAATAACATGTCAACTAACAGGACTGAAAAAGTCAGTAAACGAAGTGAATGACAAAATGGATAAGCTCTGGGACAGGGTATCAGAAGCTGAGAATAGACTTGGTGCTGTGGAAGATGAGATACATAACAATTCCATACAGCAGGAGAGATTGGACAAAAAACTTAAAGCAAATGAGCAGACAATGGAAAAATTAGTCAAAGAATGGGAACAGATGAAAATAGAAGTCTAGGACAAGATCAACATAAAAAACGTAAGAATCATTGGAGTCCCAGAGACCCAGGAAGAAAATTTCCAGGAAGAATCAACGGTCAAGAATATCATTAAAGAGAAACTTCCAGAGCTAAAGAATATATGTGATCAAATCCTGCATGCCCGAAGAGTACCAACCAAAAGAGACCCCAGAAAAACCACCCCAAGACACATCCTAGTCACAATGACAAATCCCACAGATAGAGACAGAATTCTGAAAACAGCAAGATCAAAAGGGGAAATCATGTTCAAGCAAGCTTCCCTGAGATTTACAGCAGACCTGTCACCAGAAACGCTCAATGCCAGAAAGCAGTGGTGGGATATTGTGACAAGACTGAATGAAATGAATGCTTCACCCAGAATACTATACCCAGCAAAACTCACTTTCCGGTTTGATGGAAGAATACATGGTTTCACAGACAAAAAACAGCTCAGAACCCTCACAGACACAAAACCAGTCTTAAGAGAAAAACTGAAAGACCTAATCTAAGACAAGACTACCCAAAAGACACACCAAATTTCAAAATAAAGATGGCGTTAAATCCCAGGACAATTCTTTCTCTCAATGTCAATGGACTAAATGCACCACTTAAGAGACACAGAGTGGCTAAATGGATCAAAAAACTCAATCCAACCTTCTGCTGCCTACAAGAAACGCACCTGAATAGTCAGAACAAACATAGACTCAAACTAAAAGGCTAGAGAAAAATTATCCAAGCAAACAACACCCATAAAAAAGCTGGAGTGGCCATACTAATATCAGATAATGCAAACTTTATACTCAGAAAGGTTGTAAGGGACAAAGACGGACATTTTATATTAATCAAGGGGTACGTAGAGCAGGAAGAATTCACTCTCCTAAACATATATGCACCGAATGAGGGGCCAGCAAAATATTTAATACAACTGTTGACAAATCTGAAAAATAATATCAACAACAACACAATAATTGTGGGGGACCTGAACACGGCTTTGTCAACACTGGATAGGTCAACCAGACTGAAACCCCACAAGAATATACTAGACCTGAGGAGAGAAATGGAAGAAAGAGGCCTAGTGGAAATATATAGGACACTCCATCCCCAGAAACCTGGATACACATTCTTCTCCAATGTACATGGGACATTCTCCATGATAGACTACATGCTGGCACATAAAACATACCTCCATAAGATCAAGAGGATAGAAATTTTGCAGACTACCCTCGCTGACCACAAGGCTCTGAAATTATTTGTGAACTCCAAAGGGATTCAGAAGAAACACTTTAACACCTGGAAGTTAAACAGCCTCATGCTCAATAACCAGTGGGTCCGAGATGAAATCAAGGAGGAAATAAAAAGGTTCCTGGAAACAAATGACAATAAAGACACAAACTATCAGAACTTATGGGACACAACAAAAGCAGTACTGAGAGGAAAATTTATAGCTTTGCAAGCACACATCAGGAAGGAAGAAGGAGCTTACCTGAGTAGCTTAATGACACAGCTAATAGAACTAGAAAATGCTCAACAAAAGGACCCAAGACTAGGAAGACAGAAGGAAATAACAAAGCTGAGAGCAGAAATCAACGAATTGGAAACCCAAAAAACAATCTGCAAGATCAACGAAAGCAGAAGTTGGTTCTTTGAAAAAATAAACAAGATTGATAGACCACTGGCAAACCTAACAAAGAAAGAGAGAGAGAAACTTGACAACTCATATTAGGAATGAAAAAGGAGAGATCACTACTGATATGACAGAGATTCAAAGGGTAATCAGAAACTACTTTGAAAAACTCTACGCCACGAAAAATGAGAACCTGGAAGAAATGGATAAATTCTTGGACTCTTCCACGGTTGAAGGAAGAGGATGTAGCATATCTAAACACCCCCATCACCACTGATGAAATTAAAACAGTAATCAAATGTCTGCCGAAAAACAAAAGCCCAGGTCCAGATGGATTCACTAATGAATTCTATCAAACTTTCCAAGAGGAACTACTGCCAATCTTGGCAAAACTCTTTCATGAAATTGAACAAGCAGAAACACTTCCAAATAGCTTTTATGAAGCCAACATCACCTTGATAACTAATCCAGACAGAGATGCTACAAAAAAAAGAAAATTACAGACCAATATCGCTGATGAATGCAGATGCAAAGATCCTCAACAAAATCCTGGCAAATAGGATTCAATGCCTCGTTAAGAAGATCATCCACTACGACCAAGTAGGTTTCATCCCAGGAATGCAAGGCTGGTTTAACATCCGTAAATCTATCAACATAATATACAACATCAATAACAAGAAAAATAAAAACCACATGATCATATCAATAGATACAGAGAAAGCATTTGATAAGGTCCAACACCCATTCTTGTTCAAAACAATCAGCAAGATGGGAATGGAGGGAACCTTTCTCAATATAGTGAAGGCCATCTACCACAAGCCAGTGGCAAATATTATCCTCAATGGAGAAAAACTGAAAGCCTTCCCTCTAAATTCTGGCACAAGACAAGGCTGTCCTCTCTCACCACTCCTATTCAACATAGCACTGGAAGTACTTGCTATAGCGATTAGGCAAGAAAAGGATATCAAGGGAATCCAGATAGGAAAGGAAGAAGTCAAGCTCTCACTGTTTGCAGATGACATGATACTCTACTTAGAAAACCCTAAAGACTCTATCAAATAGCTTCTAGAAACAATAGACTCATAAAGCAAGTGGGCAGGCTACAAAATTAACACACAAAAATCAATGGCCTTTCTATACACCAATAGTAATAAGGATGAAATGGACATTAAGAAAACAACCCCATTCACAATAGTGCCACACAAACTCAAATATCTTGGAATCAACTTGACTAAATATGTGAAGGACCTATACAAAGAAAACTATAAAACTCTGCTCCAAGAAATAAGAGAGGACACACGGAAATGGAAACACATACCCTGCTCATGGATTGGCAGGGTTAACATCATCAAAATGGCAATACTCCTCAAGGCATTATACAGATTTAATGCCATTCCTCTAAAGATACCCATGACATTCTTCAAAGAAGTGGATCGGGCACTTTTGAAATTCATTTGGAACAATAAACACCCTCGAATAGCTAAAGCAATCATTGGGAAAAAGAATATGGGAGGAATTACTTTCCCCAACTTTAAACTGTACTACAAAGCAATAGTTATCAAAACAGCATGGTATTGGAATAAGGACAGGTCCTCAGATCAGTGGAATAGGCTTGAATACTCAGAAAATGTTACCCAGACATACAATCACCTAATTTTTGATAAAGGAGCAGGAAATCCTAAATGGAGCAGGGAAAGCCTCTTCAACAAGTGGTGTTGGCACAATTGGATAGCCACTTGCAAAAAATTGAACTTAGACCCCCAGCTAACATCATGTACGAAGGTAAAATCCAAATGGATTAAAGACCTCTATATCAGCCCCAAAACCATAAGATATATAGAACAGCACATAGGCAAAACACTCAAGGCCATTACAGGTATCTTCAAGGAGGAAACTGCACTCTCCAAGCAAGTGAAAGCAGAGATTAACAGATGGGAATATATTAAGCTGAGAAGCTTCTGCACCTCAAAGGAAATAGTGCCCAGGATACAAGAGCCACCCACTGAGTGGGAGAAACTAAACACCCAATACCCATCAGATAAGGGGCTAATCTCCAAAATATACAAGGCACTGACAGAACTTTACAAGAAAAAAACATCTAACCCCATCAAAAAATGGGGAGAAGAAATGAACAGACACTTTGACAAAGAAGAAATACACATGGCCAAAAGACACATGAAAAAATGTTCCACATCACTAATCATCAGGGAGATGCAAATCAAAACAATGATGAGATACCACCTCACACCCCAGAGAATGGCACACATCACTAAGAATGAGAATAAACAGTGTTGGCGGGGATGTGGAGAGAAAGGAACTCTTATCCACTGCTGGTGGGAATGCCGTCTAGTTCAACCTTTATGGAAAGCAATATGGAGATTCCTCCAAAAACTGGAAATCGAGCTCCCATATGATCCAGCTATACCACTCCTAGGAATATACCCTAGGAACACAAAAATACAATACAAAAACCCCTTCCTTACACCTATATTCATTGCAGCACTATTTACCATAGCAAGACTCTGGAAACAACCAAGATGCCCTTCAACAGACGAATGGCTAAAGAAACTGTGGTACATATACACAATGGAATATTATGCAGCTGTCAGGCGAGATGAAGTCATGAAATTTTCCTATACATGGATGTACACGGAATCTATTATGCTGAGTGAAATAAGTCAGAGAGAGAGAGAAAAACGCAGAATGGTCTCACTCATCTATGGGTTTTAAGAAAAATGAAAGACACCCTTGTAATAATAATTTTCAGACACAAAAGAGAAAAGAGCTGGAAGTTCCAGCTCACCTCAGGAAGCTCACCACAAAGAGTGATGAGTTTAGTTAGGGAAATAACTACATTTTGAACTGTCCTAATAATGAGAATGTATGAGGAAAATGGAGAGCCTGTCTAGAGTACAGGCGGGGGTCGGGTGGGGGGGAGGGAGACTTGGGACATTGGTGATGGGAATGTTGCACTGGTGATGGGTGGTGTTCTTTACATGACTGAAACCCAAACACAATCATGTATGTAATTAAGGTGTTTAAATAAATTTAAAAATAAATAAATAAATAAATAAAAATGCATTTAGAATCTTCAACTATGTAATTTGCAAATGATACAAATTTTTCAGTCATAAAACTACCAAAATCATTCATAATTATCATTACTTTCACAGTTTACTGTAAATATAAATGGAATGCAAACTGTTCAACTGTACTTAGGAAGACCAAATGATAAGATGTAAAAATAACCTACTTCTCCTCATTGTTTCCAATTATATATAAATTGTGACAAATAAATTTTGTTAATGTTTTTTCTGAAAGCCAACATTTACTTCATCAAATCATAGTTATTTATATAACTATGTTGAGACAGCTACAAAATATTGATTGATTTTTATATTCCAATATTGTACATTTAAAAATATTTTAATAAACCGAACTTTAAAATTTCTAGGTTTAAGTTATGATTTCTAGGTTTTAAGTCATGATTTCGAGGTTTAAGTCATGATTTCCATATTTGAAATAAACTTTTTTTTTCTTTTTTGGGGGGGTTTCTGGGCCACACACAGTGATGCTAAGGAGTTATTCCTGACTATGGGCTCAGAAATCGGCCCTAGCTTGGTGTACCAAATGGCACACCGGGGATGGAACCACAGTCCATCCTAAGTTAGCGTGTGCAAGGAAAAGTTCTGCAGCCTGTGCCTTCACTCTGGTCTTTGAAATAAACTTTCATTGAATTACGACTTGTAGTAGAAACTCAATGAAAATATATTTATTTATATTAGGCTTTATATTCAATTAAAGAACTAAAACGATTTTAAATGGTTTAGAAAGTCCTACTAGTTCTCCACATTGAAAAAGATAAACATCTTACTTGAGTTTGAGATTATGATTGAGCAAATATAAAACAAAGATTGTATTTTACTCTTAAAAAATTACTCTGATAAATATGTTTCCTTGCACTAAAAATTAAAGGCATGTGATAAAACTTTTATATATTCTCTATATTTGATTGATACGACTATCTCACATTTAAAGTTTTCTTCTATCTTTTTGAGGGAATCAACTAGAAATATGATATTGCTCTCTAATATAAAACTTAATTTATAAGCATAATCATAGGTTTAGTATGTGGATATGCTTATCATATACCAGACAAAATGCTTAATAGGCTAGCTTTATTCTTATAATTAAGATTCTATCTACTTCCCACACAAGTAAAATATAAAAAAAATGTGCTACTTATGGGAATGCAAGTACAAAGAAATGGCTGTAAAAATGACACTTTGATACAATTATGGACAGGAAAAGGTTTTTAATGCACAGAGAGTTAAAATGTATGAAATTCTAAAATAGAAGCATTAAAATAAGACCACAATTGTAGTGAGACTATAATTAAAAAGAAAATTTCAGCAACGCAAAATATTTTCATTCTTTCTAACTTTAATTTTTTCACAATCACTACCCACATTTTCATGTGAATGCCATTTTTGAAACTTGGAACTTTCACAGTGGAAAATATTTCAAGGTAGTTTAATGGCAGTTCAGCAAAGTGGCACCTTAAGAAACACTTCAATTTAACTTGAGGTTTGTTTCGCTCTCTACCCAAGCACACCTCAGATGCTGCACTGTACATTGTTATCACTGCATTCATTGCTATCACTGCAGTCTATCCTATGACTCCTCAAACATTATCACCACCTGTCAAACCTGGCATGAAATAGCTTGCAAGCTTTTAATGTTGATTTTAAGGAATTAGAAGCATCAAGCATGTTATTTATTCTGGATTTATCTTTAGTGATGTACACTGTTACCAGTATCACTGGATTGCATCCTGAATAAGCTTTTTAGGATTGGCTAGTGAAGTATTATATTTTGTCTGAATTCAGGTTGTCTATATTCTGCACTTGCACTTTCATTTCTTGATAAATTTCAGCCTGTTTTATTCCGTTGATAAAAAATCTGCTTTCACAATTAATATTTACAATCTTATCACCCTTAAATAAATGAATATCACTTACAGTCTTAGTATTTTATATGCCTTTTTAAAACAGAAATGAGTTCTTTCTCTGCTTCCAATACATTTAAAAGTAATATTACATGTGGGAACTATAACCCGAACAATACCCCACAGTTGGGATAGTCTCCTGGGCAAAATAATTTAGGTTTCTTAGAATATAATAATCTGGATAAGAAAAAGAAAACAAAAGACTGAAACCATTTAGGCTATCTTTTAAATGTAGATAATAGCACTGGCAAAAATAGAAAAAAACTAAAATAGAATAAGAATAGAATTTTTTTAAGGGTGACTGCTGATTGACTTTGTGAAACATTTGAAGCCCTGTTCTCATAAACTATAGAAGGCTGATGAGTTTACTAGCAGCCTTTATAAAGTTTATGTCCTCTTAATTAATGGCCCCAGTTTTGGAAGCCAGAGAAGGGTAGCCAATATTGTGTAGAATAGCTAACTATCCTGTATTCTTACTGATGGTCACTGGGATGACCGGAAAGTATGTTCATATATATTTAGTCATCTCATTCTCTGCCACCACTGTATGGATGGAAGTTGACATAACCTTTCAAAGTTGGCTTTCAGAAGTTATGAATTTGCTTTACCTGTTAATCAAAAGACATATGCAGGTCAATAAAACAATTAAGGCACACTAATGCAAAATGACAATTTATAGTGCCTGTAAATTAAAAAAATTAAATATCAAATGTAAAATAAAAGAAGGGAAATTAGGAAGAATCATGCAGGAGAAGTGAGTAGAGAGTAAATGAAACCTACTGAAACCAAGGCAAGTAAATCTGTTTGGGAGATACTTTATTTGCACCAGGATGTGCGATTTGTATTGTTCCCAATCCATTTTTCTTCTCTGCAGGCACCACTGTTTTCCTCTTGCCAACCAGTCAGTGTCAGACATAGGGGATTACTCATACATTTAGAAATATATTAGACTTATTGCCTCACAAAACAAATTAAAAATTAGGATTAAGGGGCTGGAGAGATAGCATGGAGATAGGGTGTTTGCCTTGTATGCAGAAATACAGTGGTTGGAATCCCGGCATCCCATATGGTCCTCCGAGCCTGCCAGTAAGAGGTTTCTGAGCATAGAGCCAGAGGTAACCCCTGAGTAATTCCGGGTGTGACCCCCCAAAAAAGAAAAATTAGGATTAAGTCCATTATAATATATAATTATTTGGTGAAATATATCTTTGCCAATAAGAGACAAGTTTTTCCCTAAAAAAGTGGAAAAAGGCACAGAGTATTATGGCGAATTTTAAGACCATCTATGGAATAATTTATTCATCAATATGATATTTTAAAATAGTATCAATTTTAAATACTCTGAACAAATGGAAATTAGAATAATACTAATAAATTCTTTGAGTATTCTTGCAATTACAAACTCTTTTATATTGGATTGATATTTAATCAATTAATGATTTAGCATTTAGACTAGAATGCCATTAATCTCAGTTGTAGTCAATGCAAGAAATCAAAACCAAAGCTAGAGCCAGAGCATTCAAATTCTTGTAGACAAAATTTAAGAAAGATCAGTTACTGATAACTAACCAGAAATAAGGTAATAGTTTATCTTATAGTCAAATAATTTTCTTTCCTGCTTCTGAATCTATGTCTATCCCCTGCCTTTCTTTGGCAGGGGGGGGCACACCCGTTTTGATGCTCAGAGGTTACTCCTGGCTAAGCACTCAGAAATTGCCCCTTGATTGCGGGGAGCATATGGGACCTCTGGGTATCGAACCGCGGTCCTTCCTTGGCTAGCGCTCACAAGGCAGACACCTTACCTCTAGCACCACCTCACCGGCCCCCATCCCCTGACTTCTATCAGAAAGATGCCAATAGATTTTCAGGGAGGGACTTCAGAGCATAAAAGCCGGCTATCCTTTGCAAAAGCTGGCTCCCTGTGTGTGACACCAGGCGGGGAAAATCCGCGAAAGTACACCGGCCCAGTGGGGCTCAGCTGTGAAAGACTGTGAGTGTGACCTGTCTATGTCTGTCTACTGTCCTCTTGCGTGAAACTCTTGCGAGTGGGGCAAAAAGAGGCTCAGAGGAGCACGGCCGCTCCGCTTCGCTACGCGGCCGTGCACTCTTTCTAAGGAAAGAACTCCATTGCAACAAGAAGGAAAAATCACACTAAGAACGGCGCTATATCACAGAAGCAAACATTTCTCTCTGGACTGTCTTCTCTGTTACATGCTCGGGCCTAAGATTTGACCCAGTGTGAGGCTTCATCCACGGAGGACTCCCCTCCCTTAGAGGCAAGTCAGCCCATCCAGAAAGGGAGGAGCCAGAGGAGTGTGCTGCCTACATCATATAGACAATGAATACCACTACAACACGTAGAAAAACCCACAATACAAATGTGACAATGGGGAAACAGCGCAGGCCAGCATCAGACATAGAGAATGAAGATGACAATTCTGAGGACCAGATAATGACTGAACAACTAATCAACCTCTCAGATAAGGACTTTAGACTAGCAATATGGAAGGTGCTCAACAGACTCCAAGAAACCATGGATCGAGTTGAACAGAACACTAATAAGAACCAAGAAAATATGAAGGCAGAAATGACAAAACTCCAAACTGAAATAACATGTCAACTAACAGGCCTGAAAAACTCAGTAAACGAAGTGAATGACAAAATGGATAAGCTCTGGGACAGGGTATCAGAAGCTGAGAATAGACTTGGTGCTGTGGAAGATGAGATACATAACAATTCCATACAGCAGGAGAGATTGGACAAAAAACTTAAAGCAAATGAGCAGACAATGGAAAAATTAGTCAAAGAATGGGAACAGACGAAAATAGAAGTCTATGATAAGATCAACAGAAACAACTTAAGAATCATTGGAGTCCCAGAGACCCAGGAAGAAAATTTCCAGGAAGAATCAATGGTCAAGAACATCATTAAAGAGAAACTTCCAGAGCTAAAGAATATATGTGATCAAATCCTGCATGCCCGAAGAGTACCAACCAAAAAGAGCCCAGAAAAACCACCCCAAGACACATCCTAGTCACAATGACAAATCCCACAGATAGAGACAGAATTCTGAAAACAGCAAGATCAAAAGGGGAAATCATGTTCAAGCAAGCTTCCCTGAGATTTACAGCAGACCTGTCACCAGAAACGCTCAATGCCAGAAAGCAGTGGTGGGATATTGTGACAAGACTGAATGAAATGAATGCTTCACCCAGAATACTATACCCAGCAAAACTCACTTTCCGGTTTGATGGAAGAATACATGGTTTCACAGACAAAAAACAGCTCAGAAACTTCACAGACACAAAACCAGTCTTAAGAGAAAAACTGAAAGACCTAATCTAAGACAAGACTACCCAAAAGACACACCAAATTTTGAAATAAAGATGGCGTTAAATCCCAGGACAATTCTTTCTCTCAACGTCAATGGACCAAATGCACCAGTTAAGAGACACAGAGTGGCTAAATGGATCAAAAAACTCAATCCAACCTTCTGCTGCCTACAAGAAACGCACCTGAATAGTCAGAACAAACATAGACTCAAAATAAAAGGCTGGAGAAAAGTTATCCAAGCAAACAACACCCATAAAAAAGCTGGAGTGGCCATACTAATATCAGATAATGCAAACTTTATACTCAGGAAGGTTGTAAGGGACAAAGACGGACATTTTATATTAATCAAGGGGTACGTAGAGCAGGAAGAATTCACTCTCCTAAACATATATGCACCGAATGAGGGGCCAGCAAAATATTTAATACAACTGCTGACAAATCTGAAAAATAATATCAACAACAACACAATAATTGTGGGGGACCTAAACACGGCTTTGTCAACACTGGACAGGTCAACCAGACTGAAACCCAACAAGAATATACTAGACCTGAGGAGAGAAATGGAAGAAAGAGGCCTAGTGGATATATATAGGACACTCCATCCCCAGAAACCTGGATACACATTCTTCTCCAATGTACATGGGACATTCTCCAGGATAGACTACATGCTGGCACATAAAACATACCTCCATAAGATCAAGAGGATAGAAATTTTGCAGACTACCTTCGCTGACCACAAGGCTCTGAAATTATTTGTGAACTCCAAAGGGACTCAGAAGAAACACTTTAACACCTGGAAGTTAAACAGCCTCATGCTCAATAACCAGTGGGTCCGAGATGAAATCAAGGAGGAAATAAAAAGGTTCCTGGAAACAAATGACAATAAAGACACAAACTCTCAGAACTTATGGGACACAGCAAAAGCAGTACTGAGAGGAAAATTTATAGCTTTGCAAGCACACATCAGGAAGGAAGAAGGAGCTTACCTGAGTAGCTTAATGACACAGCTAATAGAACTAGAAAATGCTCAACAAAAGGACCCAAGAACAGGAAGACAGAAGGAAATAACAAAGCTGAGAGCAGAAATCAACGAAGTGGAAACTCAAAAAACAATCCGAAAGATCAACGAAAGCAGAAGTTGGTTCTTTGAAAAAATAAACAAGATTGATAGACCACTGGCAAACCTAACAAAGAAAGAGAGAGAGAGAAACTTGATAACTCGTATCAGGAATGAAAAAGGAGAGATCACTACTGATATGACAGAGATTCAAAGGGTAATCAGAAACTACTTTGAAAAACTCTACGCCACTAAAAATGAGAACCTGGAAGAAATGGATAAATTCTTGGACTCTTATAATCTTCCACGGTTGAAGGAAGAGGATGTAGCATATCTAAACACCCCCATCACCATTGATGAAATTAAAACAGTAATCAAATGTCTGCCGAAAAACAAAAGCCCAGGTCCAGATGGATTCACTAATGAATTCTATCAAACTTTCCAAGAGGAACTACTGCCAATCTTGGCAAGACTCTT
Organism: Suncus etruscus; assembly: GCF_024139225.1. Classification (NCBI taxonomy): domain Eukaryota; kingdom Metazoa; phylum Chordata; class Mammalia; order Eulipotyphla; family Soricidae; genus Suncus; species Suncus etruscus. The sequence continues at coordinate 160,567,665 of NC_064849.1, read as the reverse complement.
TCATGAAATTGAACAAACAGAAACACTTCCAAATAGCTTTTATGAAGCCAACATCACCTTGATACCTAAACCAGACAGAGACGCTACCAAAAAAGAAAATTACAGACCAATATCACTGATGAATGCAGATGCAAAGATCCTCAACAAAATCCTGGCAAATAGGATTCAATGCCTCATTAAGAAGATCATCCACTACGATCAAGTAGGTTTCATCCCAGGAATGCAAGGCTGGTTTAACATCCGTAAATCTATCAACATAATACACAACATCAATAATAAGAAAAATAAAAACCACATGATCATATCAATAGATGCAGAGAAAGCATTTGATAAGGTCCAACACCCATTCTTGATCAAAACTCTCAGCAAGATGGGAATGGAGGGAACCTTTCTCAATATAGTGAAGGCCATCTACCACAAGCCAGTGGCAAATATTATCCTCAATGGAGAAAAACTGAAAGCCTTCCCTCTAAATTCTGGCACAAGACAAGGCTGTCCTCTCTCACCACTCCTATTCAACATAGCACTGGAAGTACTTGCTATAGCGATTAGGCAAGAAAAGGATATCAAGGGAATCCAGATAGGAAAGGAAGAAGTCAAGCTCTCACTGTTTGCAGATGACATGATACTCTACTTAGAAAACCCTAAAGACTCTATCAAAAAGCTTCTAGAAACAATAGACTCATATAGCAAGGTGGCAGGCTACAAAATTAACACACAAAAATCAATGGCCTTTCTATACACCAACAGTAATAAAGAAGAAATGGACATTAAGAAAACAACCCCATTCACAATAGTACCACACAAACTCAAATATCTTGGAATCAACTTGACTAAATATGTGAAGGACCTATACAAAGAAAACTATAAAACTCTGCTCCAAGAAATAAGAGAGGACACACGGAAATGGAAACACATACCCTGCTCATGGATTGGCAGGATTAACATCATCAAAATGTCAATACTCCCCAAGGCATTATACAGATTTAATGCCATCCCTCTAAAGATACCCATGACATTCTTCAAAGAAGTGGATCAGACACTTTTGAAATTCATTTGGAACAATAAACACCCTCGAATAGCTAAAGCAATCATTGGGAAAAAGAATATGGGAGGAATTACTTTTCCCAACTTTAAACTGTACTACAAAGCAACAGTTATCAAAACAGCATGGTATTGGAATAAGGATAGGTCCTCAGATCAGTGGAATAGGCTTGAATACTCAGAAAATGTTCCCCAGAGATACAACCATCTAATTTTTGATAAAGGAGCAGGAAATCCTAAATGGAGCAGGGAAAGCCTCTTCAACAAGTGGTGTTGGCACAATTGGATAGCCACTTGCAAAAAATTAAACTTAGACCCCCAGCTAACATCATGTACAAAGGTAAAATCCAAATGGATTAAAGACCTCGATATCAGCCCCAAAACCATAAGATATATAGAACAGCACATAGGCAAAACACTCCAGGACATTACAGGCATCTTCAAGGAGGAAACTGCACTCTCCAAGCAAGTGAAAGCAGAGATTAACAGATGGGAATATATTAAGCTGAGAAGCTTCTGCACCTCAAAGGAAATAGTGCCCAGGATACAAGAGCCACCCACTGAGTGGGAGAAACTATTCACCCAATACCCATCAGATAAGGGGCTAATCTCCAAAATATACAAGGCACTGACAGAACTTTACAAGAAAAAAACATCTAACCCCATCAAAAAATGGTAGAAGAAATGAACAGACACTTTGACAAAGAAGAAATACGCATGGCCAAAAGACACATGAAAAAATGTTCCACATCACTAATCATCAGGGAGATGCAAATCAAAACAACGATGAATACCACCTCACACCCCAGAGAATGGCACACATCACAAAGAATGAGAATAAACAGTGTTGGCGGGGATGTGGAGAGAAAGGAACTCTTATCCACTGCTGGTGGGAATGCTGTCTAGTTCAACCTTTATGGAAAGCGATATGGAGATTCCTCCAAAAACTGGAAATCGAGCTCCCATACGATCCAGCTATACCACTCCTAGGAATATACCCTAGGAACACAAAAATACAATACAAAAACCCCTTCCTTACACCTATATTCATTGCAGCTCTATTTACCATAGCAAGACTCTGGAAACAACCAAGATGCCCTTCAACAGAGGAATGGCTAAAGAAACTGTGGTACATATACACAATGGAATATTATGCAGCTGTCAGGAGAGATGAAGTCATGAAATTTTCCTATACATGGATGTACATGGAATCTATTATGCTGAGTGAAATAAGTCAGAGAGAGAGAGAAAAACGCAGAATGGTCTCACTCATCTATGGGTTTTAAGAAAAATGAAAGACACCCTTGTAATAATAATTTTCAGACACAAAAGAGAAAAGAGCTGGAAGTTCCAGCTCACCTCAGGAAGCTCACCACAAAGAGTGATGAGTTTAGTTAGAGAAATAACTACATTTTGAACTGTCCTAATATTGAGAATGTATGAGGGAAATGTAGAGCCTGTTTAGGGTACAGGCGGGGGTTGGGTGGGGAGGAGGGTGATTTGGGACTTGGGTGATGGGAATGTTGCACTGGTGATGGGTGGTGTTCCTTTTATGACTGAAACCCAAACACAATCATGTATGTAATCAAGGTGTTTAAATAAAAAAAAATTAAAAAAAAAAAAAAAAAAAAAAAAAAAAAAAAAAAAAAAAAAAAAAAAAAGAAAGATGCCAATAACTACTTTTGCTAATAATTTTGCCCTGATAAGATAGATGATTACTCAGACTCCAAAAAATTAATATACTTTAATTTTTGTTTTAATAACAGAAATTTGTTTAGTAACACACTTTTGTGTAGCAGTAAAGTAGTTACTTACCTATACTTAAGTTTAGTCATTGCTGATTACTGTAGTTTTTGATTAGTTCTGTCTATGTAAGGGTCAGACAAAAAGAGAAAGGAAAAGGAAGATTCAGGCTTGGGATATACACATTCCATACATATAACAAAATCTGAAGTATGAAATGTTTATTTTAGTTTACATATATATTAAAGTGACATAAAATATTTTAAAATAAAAACTGGTTTATTTGGGGCCGGTGAGGTGGCGCTTGAGGTAAGGTGTCTGCCTGGCAAGTGCTAGCCAAGAAGGACCACGGTTTGATCCCCTGGCATCCCATATGGTCCCCCCAAGCCAGGGGCAATTTTTTAGCGCTTAGCCAGGAGTAACCCCGGAACATTAACGGGTGTGGCCCAAAAAACAAAAAACAAAACAAAAAAAAACTGGTTTATTTGTGTTGGGTTTTTTTTTTTTTTTGTAGATTGTAAGAAGCTTTCTTTTCATCCATAAAACTTAGCTATATTTTCTAATTTGCAAAGTGGTATTTTTCTATTTGTATTAACTCTAGCCATATGATTATGGATTTTAAAGGAATGGGAAAATGTAAGATGTTATTTTAAACATAATGGAAAAATAATAAGTACCTGCTTCCAAACTGAGACAATAATGAAGACTAATAATCTTTATATATGTGAATATATGTATATATATTAATTTCACTTGCACTATCACCTTTCACTTTTCACTAATTTTTAGAACCATATTCTTCTTACCCTATCTATAGCCAATGATGTGTATGATTTACATCCTTTTAGGTTTAGCATAACATTACTTAAATAGATATAATCTCTCCCTTTCCTTCCTCATTCCCTCCCTCTTTCCTTCCTCCTTCCTTTCTCCTTCCTTCCATATTCCTTCATTCCTTTTCTTTCTCTTTCTTTCTTTCTTTCTTTCTTTCTTTCTTTCTTTCTTTCTTTCTTTCTTTCTTTCTTTCTTTCTTTCTTTCTTTCTTTCTTTCTTTCTTTCTTATTTCTTTCTTTCTTTCTTTCTTTCTTTCTTTCTTCTTTCTTTCTTTCTTTCTTTCTTTTCTTTCTTTCTTCTTTCTTTTCTTTCTTCTTCTTCTTCTTTCTTTCTTTCTTTCTTTCTTTCTTTCTTTCTTTCTTTCTTTCTTTCTTTCTTTCTTTCTTTCTTCTTTCTTTCTTCTTCTTTCTTTCTTTCTTTCTTTCTTTCTTTCTTTCTTTCTTTCTTCTTTCTTTTCTTTATTTTTCTTTCTTTTTTTCTCTTCTTTCTTTCTTCCTTCTTTCTTTTGTTCTTTCTTTTTTTCTTTTTCCTTTTCTTTCTTATTTTCTCTCATCCTTCCTCCTTTGTTTCTTTCTTTAGATCTTTTTCTCTCTTTCATTGTCTCCCATTATTAAATACATTCCAAAAGGCATTTTTAAACTGAATATATAAAATTAATATCAACTGATTTTTGATATATTTCTTTCTCTACATGCACTTTCTATAGTGGAAAATCAGATACTATTTTAGATAAGATTTAGTTCAAAATTGTTACACCAGAAGCAATTTACCTTTTAACCTTAAGTCCTTCAATATCTCTTTCCTTTTCCTCATTCCTCCACTGGTGAAGTGTGACAGATAAAAATGTCATTTCTGTTGTACAAGAGAACATTTACACTCCACACCACTTTTCACCCCACTTTTAAACTTGTAATGAAACTTGTAAAATATAAACAGAGCTGGAAAGGAAAAGATATAAACATTTTTTGCTTTCTAAAACCAATGCCACTCCTTTTTATTCCCACAGCTCTTTGCTATTGCTATGTTCTTTCTTCCCCCCAATAGCTCTGAGTGTTCACTGCGTCCCATTACTATGACCAATTATTTTTCAACTATTAATTTTATGTTCATTTTTATCATGCAAATTTAAACATCCACTGACATGAATACAGACATATTTTACTTTAGCTTCTTTGGTATGTCAATAGCATCAATCACCATTTGCTCCATCGATCATAGAATTAAGAAGCAGTTGGATGACATCTGCCATAACAACCTTCTGGGCTTCGATAATGCACTTGAATTTTGATGTAGAAGGGAATTGGTTTACAGTCTTGTAATCAATCAATCACAAAATCTTTTCAAGGAGCAATTCTTGGTTATGTAGCAGCATTAATTAAAAATTCTGCAAGTATGTTTGAACATGAATAAATGAGATCCCCTTGTTGTTTACTTGTATTAAATAATTAAAATATAATTAATAACATTCCCAAAAGCAAATTGTCTACTAGTTGTTTGAAGCAATCTATTGTTCTAACCTTAATCCTTTTATCTATAAGCATCCATATTTATTAGTGTATTAACATTTAACATGCTCTGTGATATTATGAAACACAAAAAGTCCTATAGGGGATTGTATTACTGACTCTAGTGCATTTAATGTATGTACATTTTAAACAGCTAAATTTTCTTTGCATTTTATAGTCTTCTCTAGTATATAAACATCCTAAGTTGAATATAATATAAGGAAAATGTAAATATAAATAAGGAAAATGGATATAATATTTGGTATTATTTTAGTTACATTCAGGACTAAGTCTTTATAGATGAGACATCACAATACTAAAGAATAATATATATATATATAACTCTTGGAAGGCCTCCTGAAAATAGCCAGAAAACCCTAGGGCCCCTCCAGTTATCCTTGTCCATCAACTTCCACAAGGATGGAAGGATGCAATGCTACTCAAGCTGTTCAATTTTAGGCTTTAATTATGACCTAGAGATTATAAGGTACTAACTTTATGAATTAATAATGGTCAGGGAATGACATTGGGGATTGAACTCATATGCCTAGGTATAAGCTTAGTCTGTGTCTCAGCTTTTGCCCTAAATGTTTCATAGTCTCTCAGCCCCATAATTTATAATTTTAAACATTTATTCTTTGGGTAATTTAAAAAAATCATTTCAACATAAATGGATTTAATCTCAAAATTACACTCATGAATTTAGGAACAATCAGGAGCCCAGAGATAAATACACAGACTGATAGGTGTTTAATATATAACAACAATGGTGTAATGCAAGGGTTGACTCATAAACAAATGGTGTTAGAAATATAAATAATGACATGCAAGAAAGAGAAGGAAAAAGCAAAGAACTGTAAACTATTACTCACTAGTGTAGGATTCACAAGTTAACTTCAAGATATTTGTATCTAATCAGAGATGACCCTTGACCTTTACAGTGAGAGACAACACAGCAGATGAGGAATTTGCCTTGATGCTGGCTTTCAATCTCACATAGCAGATGGTGTTCCAAATCCCAGCAGGCATTAACCCCCTGCTCAGTGAGAAGTATGCCCTGAGCATAATAATATGGGCCCCAAAACCTAATAAAAAATGGATTAAGCACCTTGAGGTAAAAATAGGTGCCTTGAAAGCACTATAAATTAAAAACATTAGAGGTGTTTAAAAATAGATTTACTTTATCTTATATTTTCCAACAGAAAATGACTATAATAGTATTCATATTTTATGATATTGGTTTATAATGCCATTTGTATGTTCGAAAATATTGGCAGAACTCTTTGGATATAGTTCTAAGGTGTATCTTCAATAATTTGACCTCATTGGCAATGATAAATAAGTAAAATATAAGCTGGTTGGACTGTTAAAAATTGTAAAGGTTTGTAGGCAAAGTGAAATTAATTCACTTACTGAGTGATAAAACAAATAGATCCACACAACAAGTCAGATGAAGGACTAATATTCATTATATATAAAGCACTACTAAATTTAACTACTCAAAATAATAACCATATTCAAATGGCTAGATGATATGGACAGATATAGAGGAAAAAGGTGAATAGATGATAAGTACTGTATTTTCCGGCATATAAGACTACTGGGTGTATAAGACGACCCCCTAATTTTGCAGTTAAAACATTGGTTTAGGCCTATATTCACTATATCAGACAGAACGTTTCTATGCTGCATCTGTATGTGCCACAGTGAGCCAATCACAACAAGCAAAGATTCAAAGGTTATACTGTAATAGACTTCCTCTCTGACTCTGGCCAAGCTGAGCAGGCTTTTGACAGTGTAGATTCGGGTCCAGAACATTGTCTAATTTGCATGCATCAAAAGCCTGCTTGGATTGGCTGAGTTAGAGAGGCAGAGGATCCGAGAAACCTGGCAGTGATTGGTGCAGGATCGATTTGGAAAATTCGTTTTGCTTCAGACAATTTTTGTTCAGCGGCATATTGAAACATTTTTCGGGATACACTCGGCATAAAAGACGACCCCCGATTTTCGGTTGACTATTTTTTGTTTCAAAAGTTGTCTTATACGCCGGAAAATATGGTAGGCATGTGAACATTATCACATATTGTCAGGTCAATGCAAATCAACACAATATAACAACATAATAACATAATATTATGTCTCCTCACACCACTGAGAATGGCCGAATAAAGAATGATACAAATGGAGGCAGAATTAGAGCATAGAGGAAACCTCAGTAACTGTTTGTAGGATTGTATCACTTACCCTCCATAAAAAAACAAAAAACAAACAAACAACAAAAAAACAGAAAAGGGAATAAAAGAAAAATATTAAAATAGAACTCCCAAATTATCCAGTAATTTTATTTATTGGAAATCAAAGAGATATATTCAAAGACATACTTAAAAATGTTCACTGCACTGCTTTTAATATCACAGTAAGAAAATGAAAACATGGCAAATGCCCAGTGACAGGTGCATGATTAATAAAGTTGTGGTATATATGCATACTTGCATTCTATTTAGCTGTAAGAAAATAATGGAACCATGCATTTTGCTGCATCTTGAATGGAATTTTTATGGTTTTGTGTTTTAGCATGTTAAGCAAAAAAAAATCAGTAAGAAAAAACAAATAATAGTAGAACATAGAGAGAGAAAATTTTAAGAAATTGACAATATCAAAAAATGACAAGCCTTAACATTTGAATCCAAAGTTAATTAAGTAGTAAACCACAGTATCAGTAATGGGAAGCAAGCTAGTGGATTAATGTGAACAAGATATAAAATAGAGTAGAGTTTGAAAGTCTTGAGCACTATACTGAATACAATGGCATTATATATCAATATGATAAAAATATTAATACTACTATAACTATTTGCCCAAGGTATAATAATAAAAGCAAAGTTGCTATATATATATATATAGCAACTTTGTTGCTATATATTTTTTATATTTTTATATAAAAATATATATTTATATATTTTTTATATTTTTATATATATTTTATATATATATGCATATATGTATATATTTTTGGGTTTTGGGTCACACCTGGCAGTGTTCAGGAGTTACTCCTGGCTTCATGCTGATAAATTGCTCCTGGCAGTCTCGGAGTACCATATGGGATGCCGGGATTCGAACCACCGACCTACTGTATGCAAGGCAAATGCCTTACTGCCATGCTATCTCTCTGGCCCCAAGTTGCTATATTTTAACCACCTTAAATGTTTATAATTCATAGTTCTTTGAAGGCACTTTGTCACATCACTTCTTTAATTTTTTAATTTAGTTTCAGAAATTTGGAAAAAATTACTGGAAAGTATCTAAATCATTAGAATGAACTTTACATGTTCCATAGTTTTTTTATCTGTAGAATTTTATCTTTTAATTTTTATCAACCACATGACTTTCTTTTTTTTTAATGCATAATTTTTTTTATTTAAACACCTTGATTACATACATGATTGTGTTTGGGTTTCAGTCATAAAAGGAACACCACCCATCACCAGTGCAACATTCCCATCACCCAAGTCCCAAATCTCCCTCCTCCCCACCCAACCCCCGCCTGTACCCTAAACAGGCTCTACATTTCCCTCATACATTCTCAATATTAGGACAGTTCAAAATGTAGTTATTTCTCTAACTAAACTCATCACTCTTTGTGGTGAGCTTCCTGAGGTGAGCTGGAACTTCCAGCTCTTTTCTCTTTTGTGTCTGAAAATTATTATTACAAGGGTGTCTTTCATTTTTCTTAAAACCCATAGATGAGTGAGACCATTCTGCGTTTTTCTCTCTCTCTCTGACTTATTTCACTCAGCATAATAGATTCCATGTACATCCATGTACAGGAAAATTTCATGACTTCATCTCTCCTGACAGCTGCATAATATTCCATTGTGTATATGTACCACAGTTTCTTTAGCCATTCATCTGTTGAAGGGCATCTTGGTTGTTTCCAGAGTATTGCTATGGTGAATAGAGCTGCAATGAATATAGGTGTAAGGAAGGGGTTTTTGTATTGTATTTTTGTGTTCCTAGGGTATATTCCTAGGAGTGGTATAGCTGGATCATATGGGAGCTCGATTTCCAGTTTTTGGAGGAATATCCATATCGCTTTCCATAAAGGTTGAACTAGACAGCATTCCCACCAGCAGTGGATAAGAGTTCCTTTCTCTCCACATCCCCGCCAACACTGTTTATTCTCATTCTTTGTGATGTGTGCCATTCTCTGGGGTGTGAGGTGGTATCTCATCATTGTTTTGATTTGCATCTCCCTGATGATTAGTGATGTGGAACATTTTTTCATGTGTCTTTTGGCCATGCGTATTTCTTCTTTGTCAAAGTGTCTGTTCATTTCTTCTCCCCATTTTTTGATGGGGTTAGATGTTTTTTTCTTGTAAAGTTCTGTCAGTGCCTTGTATATTTTGGAGATTAGCCCCTTATCTGATGGGTATTGGGTGAATAGTTTCTCCCACTCAGTGGGTGGCTCTTGTATCCTGGGCACTATTTCCTTTGAGGTGCAGAAGCTTCTCAGCTTAATATATTCCCATCTGTTAATCTCTGCTTTCACTTGCTCGGAGAGTGCAGTTTCCTCCTTGAAGATGCCTGTAATGTCCTGTAGTGTTTTGCCTATGTGCTGTTCTATATATCTTATGGTTTTGGGGCTGATATCGAGGTCTTTAATCCATTTGGATTTTACCTTTGTACATGATGTTAGCTGGGGGTCTAAGATTAATTTTTTGCAAGTGGCTATCCAATTGTGCCAACACCACTTGTTGAAGAGGCTTTCCCTGCTCCATTTAGGATTTCCTGCTCCTTTATCAAAAATTAGATGGTTGTATCTCTGGGGAACATTTTCTGAGTATTCAAGCCTATTCCACTGATCTGAGGACCTATCCTTATTCCAATACCATGCTGTTTTGATAACTGTTGCTTTGTAGTACAGTTTAAAGTTGGGAAAAGTAATTCCTCCCATATTCTTTTTCCCAATGATTGCTTTAGCTATTCGAGGGTGTTTATTGTTTCAAATGAATTTCAAAAGTGTCTGATCCACTTCTTTGAAGAATGTCATGGGTATCTTTAGAGGGATGGCATTAAATCTGTATAATGCCTTGGGGAGTATTGACATTTTGATGATGTTAATCCTGCCAATCCATGAGCAGGGTATGTGTTTCCATTTCCGTGTGTCCTCTCTTATTTCTTGGAGCAGAGTTTTATAGTTTTCTTTGTATAGGTCCTTCACATATTTAGTCAAGTTGATTCCAAGATATTTGAGTTTGTGTGGCACTATTGTGAATGGGGTTGTTTTCTTAATGTCCATTTCATCCTTATTACTATTGGTATATAGAAAGGCCATTGATTTTTGTGTGTTAATTTTGTAGCCTGCCACCTTGCTATATGAGTCTATTGTTTCTAGAAGCTTTTTGATAGAGTCTTTAGGGTTTTCTAAGTAGAGTATCATGTCATCTGCAAACAGTGAGAGCTTGACTTCTTCCTTTCCTATCTGGATTCCCTTGATATCCTTTTCTTGCCTAATCGCTATAGCAAGTACTTCCAGTGCTATGTTGAATAGGAGTGGTGAGAGAGGACAGCCTTGTCTTGTGCCAGAATTTAGAGGGAAGGCTTTCAGTTTTTCTCCATTGAGGATAATATTTGCCACTGGCTTGTGGTAGATGGCCTTCACTATATTGAGAAAGGTTCCCTCCATTCCCATCTTGCTGAGAGTTTTGATCAAGAATGGGTGTTGGACCTTATCAAATGCTTTCTCTGCATCTATTGATATGATCATGTGGTTTTTATTTTTCTTGTTATTGACGTTGTGTATTATGTTGATAGATTTACGGATGTTAAACCAGCCTTGCATTCCTGGGATGAAACCTACTTGATCGTAGTGGATGATCTTCTTAACGAGGCATTGAATCCTATTTGCCAGGATTTTGTTGAGGATCTTTGCATCTGCATTCATCAGTGATATTGGTCTGTAATTTTCTTTTTTGGTAGCGTCTCTGTCTGGTTTAGGTATCAAGGTGATGTTGGCTTCATAAAAGCTATTTGGAAGTGTTTCTGTTTGTTCAATTTCATGAAAGAGTCTTGCCAAGATTGGCAGTAGTTCCTCTTGGAAATTTTGATAGAATTCATTAGTGAATCCATCTGGACCTGGGCTTTTGTTTTTCGGCAGACATTTGATTACTGTTTTAATTTCATCAATGGTGATGGGGGTGTTTAGATATGCTACATCCTCTTCCTTCAACCGTGGAAGATTATAAGAGTCCAAGAATTTATCCATTTCTTCCAGGTTCTCATTTTTCGTGGCGTAGAGTTTTTCAAAGTAGTTTCTGATTACCCTTTGAATCTCTGTTATATCAGTAGTGATCTCTCCTTTTTCATTCCTGATACGAGTTATCAAGTTTCTCTCTCTCTCTTTCTTTGTTAGGTTTGCCAGTGGTCTATCGATCTTGTTTATTTTTTCAAAGAACCAACTTCTGCTTTCGTTGATCTTTCGGATTGTTTTTTGAGTTTCCACTTCGTTGATTTCTGCTCTCAGCTTTGTTATTTCCTTCTGTCTTCCTATTCTTGGGTCCTTTTGTTGAGCATTTTCTAGTTCTATTAGCTGTGTCATTAAGCTACTCAGGTAGGCTCCTTCTTCCTTCCTGATGTGTGCTTGCAAAGCTATAAATTTTCCTCTCAGTACTGCTTTTGCTGTGTCCCATAAGTTCTGAGAGTTTGTGTCTTTATTGTCATTTGTTTCCAGGAACCTTTTTATTTCCTCCTTGATTTCATCTCGGACCCACTGGTTATTGAGCATGAGGCTGTTTAACTTCCAGGTGTTAAAGTGTTTCTTCTGAGTCCCTTTGGAGTTCACAAATAATTTCAGAGCCTTGTGGTCAGCGAAGGTAGTCTGCAAAATTTCTATCCTCTTGATCTTATGGAGGTATGTTTTATGTGCCAGCATGTAGTCTATCCTGGAGAATGTCCCATGTACATTGGAGAAGAATGTGTATCCAGGTTTCTGGGGATGGAGTGTCCTATATATATCCACTAGGCCTCTTTCTTCCATTTCTCTCCTCAGGTCTAGTATATTCTTGTTGGGTTTCAGTCTGGTTGACCTGTCCAGTGTTGACAAAGCCGTGTTAAGGTCCCCCACAATTATTGTGTTGTTGTTGATATTATTTTTCAGATTTGTCAACAGTTGTATTAAATATTTTGCTGGCCCCTCATTCGGTGCATATATGTTTAGGAGAGTGAATTCTTCCTGCTCTACGTACCCCTTGATTAATATAAAATGTCCGTCTTTGTCCCTTACAACCTTCCTGAGTATAAAGTTTGCATTATCTGATATTAGTATGGCGACTCCAGCTTTTTTATGGGTGTTGTTTGCTTGGATAACTTTTCTCCAGCCTTTTATTTTGAGTCTATGTTTGTTCTGACTATTCAGGTGCGTTTCTTGTAGGCAGCAGAAGGTTGGATTGAGTTTTTTGATCCATTTAGCCACTCTGTGTCTCTTAAGTGGTGCATTTAGTCCATTGACGTTGAGAGAAAAAATTGTCCTGGGATTTAACGCCATCTTTATTTCAAAATTTGGTGTGTCTTTTGGGTAGTCTTGTCTTAGATTAGGTCTTTCAGTTTTTCTCTTAAGACTGGTTTTGTGTCTGTGAAGTTTCTGAGCTGTTTTTTGTCTGTGAAACCATGTATTCTTCCATCAAACCGGAAAGTGAGTTTTGCTGGGTATAGTATTCTGGGTGAAGCATTCATTTCATTCAGTCTTGTCACAATATCCCACCACTGCTTTCTGGCATTGAGCGTTTCTGGTGACAGGTCTGCTGTAAATCTCAGGGAAGCTTGCTTGAACATGATTTCCCCTTTTGATCTTGCTGTTTTCAGAATTCTGTCTCTATCTGTGGGATTTGTCATTGTGACTAGGATGTGTCTTGGGGTAGTTTTTCTGGGGTCTCTTTTGGTTGGTACTCTTCGGGCATGCAGGATTTGATCACACATATTCTTTAGCTCTGGAAGTTTCTCTTTAATGATGTTCTTGACCATTGATTCTTCCTGGAAATTTTATTCCTGGGTCTCTGGGATTCCAATGATTCTTAAGTTGTTTCTGTTGATCTTATCATAGACTTCTATTTTCGTCTGTTCCCATTCTTTGACTAATTTTTCCATTGTCTGCTCATTTGCTTTAAGTTTTTTTGTCCAATCTCTCCTGCTGTATGGAATTGTTATGTATCTCATCTTCCACAGCACCAAGTCTATTCTCAGCTTCTGATACCCTGTCCCAGAGCTTATCCATTTTGTCATTCACTTCGTTTACTGACTTTTTCAGTCCTGTTAGTTGACATGTTATTTCAGTTTGGAGTTTTGTCATTTCTGCCTTCATATTTTCTTGGTTCTTATTAGTGTTCTGTTCAACTCGATCCATGGTTTCTTGGAGTCTGTTGAGCACCTTCCATATTGCTAGTCTAAAGTCCTTATCTGAGAGGTTGATTAGTTGTTCAGTCATTATCTGGTCCTCAGAATTGTCATCTTCATTCTCTATGTCTGATGTTGGCCTGCGTTGTTTCCCCATTGTCACACTTGTATTGTGGGTTTTTTCTACGTGTTGTGGTGGTATTCATTGTCTATATGATGTAGGCAGCACACTCCTCTGGCTCCTCCCTTTCTGGATGGGCTGACTTGCCTCTAAGGGAGGGGAGTCCTCCGTGGATGAAGCCTCACACTGGGTCAAATCTTAGGCCCGAGCATGCAACAGAGAAGACAGTCCAGAGAGAAATGTTTGCTTCTGTGATATAGCGCCGTTCTTAGTGTGATTTTTCCTTCTTGTTGCAATGGAGTTTTTTCCTTAGAAAGAGTGCACGGCCGCATAGCGAAGCGGAGCGGCCGTGCTCCTCTGAGCCTCTTTTTGCCCCACTCGCAAGAGTTTCATGCAAGAGGACAGTAGATAGACATAGACATGTCACACTCACAGTCTTTCACAGCTGAGCCCCACTGGGCCGGTGTACTTTCGCGGATTTTCCCCGCCTGGTGTCACACACAGGGAGCCAGCTTTTGCAAAGGTTAGCCGGTTTTTATGCTCTGAAGTCCCTCCCTGAAAATGGCGTCTGGGCGAGCGAGGTTTCTGGAGGCTCTTTTTGCCCCACTCGCAAGAGTTTCACGCAAGAGGACAGTAGACAGACATAGACAGGTCACACTCACAGTCTTTCACAGCTGAGCCCCACTGGGCCGGTGTACTTTCGCGGATTTTCCCCGCCTGGTGTCACACACAGGGAGCCAGCTTTTGCAAAGGTTAGCCGGTTTTTATGCTCTGAAGTCCCTCCCTGAAAATGGCGTCTGGGCGAGCGAGGTTTCTGGAGGCTCTTTTTGCCCCACTCGCAAGAGTTTCACGCAAGAGGACAGTAGACAGACATAGACAGGTCACACTCACAGTCTTTCACAGCTGAGCCCCACTGGGCCGGTGTACTTTCGCGGATTTTCCCCGCCTGGTGTCACACACAGGGAGCCAGCTTTTGCAAAGGTTAGCCGGTTTTTATGCTCTGAAGTCCCTCCCTCATGACTTCCTTAAATGCTTATTTTCATAGACCTAATTTAAATGCTATAGGCTCAATAAAATCTTCCTAATTTTTATGAAGAGAATTACCTTTTGTATTTTTGTCTTCTTATCATTATTGTTATTTACTCCTCATAGGCCACATAATTTGCTCTTTTACTTTTAACTGAAAATTAAATATGCAGAAAAATTATTCACAATTAAATATAATAGTAAAATGATGTTTTCTCTAAATAAGTGTTTCTGGTTTGTTTCTATGTAGTCTACTTGGCCTAAAACTTTTCCTTACATGCAATGTATATCATACTACATTAAACATCATAAATTATTAATTATGTTTTCATCTTATGTAGCCAGAGAATTCACTATATTAAATAAACAAAATATTTTATATGCTGTATTCAACAAAATTGTTTAGTGTGTAATCATACATGTCAACATATTAAGCTGATTACATCATGATTATGCATAGGGAACCATGATTTTAATGTTTTTTATTTAAGCACCATTGCTACACTATTGTTCATATTACAATTTTTTAAATAAAAAGTAGTTGATGATTGAGTTAACTTCATACAATATATAACAGCCTTGACTAGTGAGAATTTCCTGCCACCAATGTCAACAGTTTCCTTCTCACCCTCCCAGATTCCCTCTTCCCTACCATCCACCTTCTTCTGTCTGCCTCTGGGTCAGGCATATTACATCTGTCTCTTTCTCTCTTTTTCTTTTTTAACAGTGTGGTTTGTACTACTGCAAGTTAAGGGCTGCCATAAATGCTCATTTCATATTAGAAGCTCTTCAAAGTGCACTGTTTCCTCTTACCATGGACTTGTCTTTCAAATCCGCATCTCTATTGTCTTTAGATATTTTCTCAACACTGTCTTTTGCATTCCTTATATCCCAAAAATGAGTGAGATTATTGTTTTCTCTTTCCTCCAGACTAATTTTACTCAGCATGAACTCTGTATCTCCATCCATGTATTAGCAAATTTTATAACATCGTTTTCCTAATAGCTGCTTAGCATTCCATTGTGTTGATGTACTAGTTTCTTTAATCACTCGTTTGTTTGTCTGTTGTTGGACATCTGGGTTGCTTCCAGTTTCTGGCTATTGAAAATAGTGCTGCAATGAACATCGAAATGCAGAGGTCATAGGAAAGTTTCTTCAACAAGTGGTGTTGGGAAAAATGGCCAATTACATGCAAATAGGTGAACTCGGACCTCTCTTTAAAACAAGGCACAAAAATCAAACTAAAATGGATTACAAATCTTGGTATCAGATATGAAGCCATAAGGTACATATAGGAAAACATAAGCAAAATACTCCATGACATTGAGACTAAAGTCATGTTTTTTTCAAGGAGGAAACACCACTGACCAAGCAAGTGGAAGTAGAGATAAACAAATGGGACTACATTGAACTGAATAACTTTTACACTTCAAATAAAACAGTAACTAGGATAAAAAGGCTACACAGAAAAAAATAAAAAAATTTAAAAAAAATTAAAAAAAAAAAAGAAAGGGCCGGGCTGTGGCGCTAAAGGTAAGGTGCCTGCCTTGCCTGCGCTAGTCTTGGACGGACCGCGGTTCGATCCTCCGGTGTCCCATATGGTCCCCCAAGCCAGGAGCAACTTCTGAGCACATAGCCAGGAGTAAACCCTGAGCGTTACCGGGTGTGGCCCAAAAACAAAACAAAACAAAACAAAGCAAAAAAAGGCTACACAGGAAATGGGATAAACTATTCATCCAATAACCATCATTATAGTGTAATATCTAAAATATGCTAAGTACTAACAGAACTTAAAAAAAATCATCTAAGCCCATCAAAAAAAATGGGGGAGGATGAAGAGATATTTCCTCAAAGATGAAATACAGATGATCAAATATACATAAAAATACATAAAAAATGGCCCACATCACTAATAATCAGGGAGATACAAATCAAAATCACAATATATCATCTCACACCACAGAGACTGGCACACAGAATAAAGAACAAGAACAACAACTGCTGGCATGGATGGGGGAAGAAAGAATCTTTCATTCCCTGCTGGTGGAAATGCCTTACAGTCCAGCCCTTATGGAAAACAATATGTATATTCCTTAAAACACTGAAAATTGAACTTCCTTATGATTCATCAATACTACTCCTAGGAATATAACCTACGAATACAATACACAATGCAATGACCTCTGTACTCCTATGTTTATGGGAACTATGATTTTAAGCAAAACAATGTTAACCAATTTTATCAGAGACTAATTTATAGAAACAAAGTTTAGTAATTGAGTCATAGTTTTGAGTCACAGAACTACTTACTGATTTCTAAATATAAACTAGACAGTCTAATATTAAAACCTTGCATCTATTTATTTATTTAAATTTCCAACCTAATTCCAGATCAAAGTTGTGGGTATCTAGACAATATTTCAGGGTCCAGGTAGAAAAAAACTTCACAACTTTTTTTTCCATTCATAGAACATCATATATCTATTCTCACACTAATTCATAATAGGACACTTGAGTAGAACAAAAAATGCCTTATGTACTCTTAGAAGTGAGAAGAAAAATGGGAGAGCCTAGAGAAAACTGAAATAGATATACAAAAATCAGACATCAATCACCAAGACAGAAGTCCTGGTAGAGAAATTTGTTGATTTCTTATCTATATTATAAGATGATGCTATGTTTGAGAGCCTACTTTATAGATACTTCACAAGAACACAGTAAACTCTTCATAATTTGACCCTTAAATGATAAAGTTTGTAAATAAATAATATCCCATGTGCTAGTTATTAATTATTCAGAGAAATTTTATAATTTCTGTTTTTCTATACTACATAACAAAATGGGTTCTAACACTACATTGCAATGGGTAATATACTTGAGACATTACATCTGCTGTAAGGCTTGTCTTGCCACATCTAGATGAATTTAATTATCAAATACATCCTCTACTGTCTTAATATGCATCTCTAACCATCTCAAATTCAGGATTTAAAGTAACTGGCAGTCATTCAACTATAGTCAAAAAAGTAATTTCTCCGATGAGAAGTTTTACTCTTCTCATCAAAGTGGAAAATAAAGTCAAACTTTTGCTTCCAAAGAGAGAAGTCAGTACATCAAATATTTTGAGTTTTGTATTTTTTCATTTTATAATGCATAAAATATCAGTATATCTCAGGCTTTATCAAACTTGTAGACTTCAAAATTATTTGTAAAAAGAGATTCTTATAAATCAGAGAAGTTTGTGTTGAAAATCAACATAGAATGTTACACATATAGCAACATCACTCTATATTGCAGTATGTGATATCTGCCTCTCAATTTGGATTTTTTTTTTTTTTTGGTTTTTGGGCCACACCCGGCGTTGCTCAGGGGTTACTCCTGGCTGTCTGCTCAGAAATAGCTCCTGGCAGGCACGGGTGACCATATAGGACACCGGGATTCAACCAACCACCTTTGGTCCTGGATCAGCTGCTTGCAAGGCAAACGCCGCTTTGCTATCTCTCCGGGCCCTCAATTTGGACTTTTAATGATGCTTAAATAATATTAATTTTTCTCCTCAGAAATGAAGCACATGGTCATCAAATATATATAAATAGTAGTCATCAAATATATATATTAAATATATATATACAGTCATCAAATATAGATATAGTCATCAAATATATATATATATAATAAATCATTGAATGATTCAAAACTAAATCTACTTATTGGTCAATAAAATTCTCTATGATAAAAAATAAAGCAAACTTACTCTGTGATAAAATTCTTCAACAATTGTCATTGTTCAAACTAAAAGTTTAGCAATTAAACTAGAATAAAATGAATAGATTGAGTAATAATCCACTTGGATGTGGATTTTGGAAAGGCATCATGAATTAAAAATACTTATTTGGAAATCATCACTTTGATAATAAATAAAAATTATAAAGTAGATAGCTATCTAAAAAATAGAAAGATTAGGGCCCGGAGAGAGAGCACAGCGGCGTTTGCCTTGCAAGCAGCCGATCCAGGACCAAAGGTGGTTGGTTCGAATCCCGGTGTCCCTCCGTGCCTGGCAGGAGCTATTTCTGAGCAGACAGCCAGGAGTCGCCCCTGAGCACCGCCGGGTGTGGCCCAAAACAAAACAAAAAACAAAAAACAAAAAACAAAACAAAAAAAAAATAGAAAGATTAAACTAAATAAAATTCAATAAGAAAAAAATGTTAATGTTTTGAATATGAAGAAATTAGGCCCATAAATTCACTTATAAGAAAGTTAAATAAAATAGGATGTTGGTATGAGCAGAATAAACATGTTAAGCCCAAGAATTTTTATTAACTATAATTTTATTAAAATTACATTCACTAATTTAATTTAGTAACATTGAATAATTAACTCAATTATTAAAATGTGATTTGAGGACCAATAGTAGTAATTTATATTCATGAGATTTACAAAAGTCTTTTATACCATTGTTACTATTAAAATCTAGTACTTTCTTAATACAAATTTCTGAAATGTAAAAGCATGGACAAAAATTGTATAGCATTTTTGGTAAATATGCACAAATTTATAAAAGTAAATACTAAACACTTGGTTAAATTTCAAAAAGAATCACTCCATATATATTTTTTATTCTTATTGGAAACATAACTAAAAACTTATAAGCAAAAATCTTCTAAAATTACATAAAATATTTATTTTTATTTAGGTTTATGATGTAGTTTAAAAATGGTTAGACTTTTGGCATTACATTATATAATATATAGACCTTTGCTTTACTTTAAGGCAATCATTTTCAGTTTTCAAGAACTGTCTTTCAATAAGAAAACAGAAAACCTTTCATGTCATGAGATATTTCTATCTTTTACCTCACTGACCTTTACCTTTCTAAGAAGAAAAGTAAGTTGTGTTTTGTTTTTATTGTTGCTTCACATCTTTATATGTGAGTGCCTTTCTGTAAACTGTTATTTTCATTTATTTTTTGTGAACCATTTTAACTTCTCAGAAAATGAGTGTTATTTTTATTTAAATTATGTATAAAAGAAATATAAAAATTATAAAAAAGGCTGATAGATTAATGTCCAGGGGCATAGTTTGAACCTCAAGATCTCAAATGCCTTCCCTGGGACCCTCAGGAATGATTTCTGAGCACAAAGACAGGAATATTCTCTGAGCATGTTAATGTGACACACATAAAAATTTTGGATTAGCTAGCTTGCACAGAATATAGGGTAATTGCTTGCACACAATGGTCCAGGGCTCAGTCTCTGGCAACTCCGTATTATCTTCTGTGACCCCTGAGCACAGATTCAGGAATGAGCTCTGAACACTTTCAGGTATGGCCAAATACCACATTAATAAATAAAATGAGTTTTCCATTCTTTTTTTATTTTCAGCTGGGGAAGCAGCTATTAAGTATGTTCCTGGGGCAGTCTTAGATATACTCAGTCAATTGTGTCAGGTGATTCAATGTTATATCCTATGGTCATAGAGTTGCTTGGGTACTATATGTAATACCATAAAGTACTATGGACCACAATGGCTACCCCAACCCCAATGTTACTATGGGTAGAACTTCATCCTTTCCAGAGAAGGAGGAGTAGGATATATGTTTCCAGGGTTCAAATTGAGCATGCATGCCTTACTATGCCCCTGACCATTGAGCTATCTTTCTTGTCATAATTTTCATGCTTCTATCACACATACTTTAAATGACTTGAACCCTGTATTTGTAATACCAATTACAACATTTGAACCAATGCTCTCTAATATGGCATTGAGCTGTGTGATGATGAAAATATTCCACTTAATCGCTCATTAAGTTCTCTGCTAGTCACAGGAGAATGTTGGATATTTGGAATGAAGTACAACAGAGTCAATAGAGAACTAATTTAATGACCATTTCTGAAAATGCATCTTAGTCTCAAGTGTCTAGCAATTTCTTCACTGGGAAAAAGAAGATCATTATTAGCACTATATCAAATTTACCATAATCATATGTAAACTATTAATTTATCCTGTCTTATAGAGTAGTTGTAGGAAGTGTCATAAAATATTATGAATATACTTCCACACACAAAGAACAAATAATTTTACGGTTTACTTTGAAAAAAAAATGTTTTGATTCAGGCCAAACCTGTGAAGCTCACAGGTTACTCCTTTTTTGGGGGAGGGGGCACACCCAGTGATGCTCAGGGGTTTCTTTTGGCTATGCACTCAGAAATCACTCCTGGTTTGGGGACCATATGGGAACTGGGGAAATCGAACCGTGGTCCATCCTAGGCTAGCGTAGGCATGGCAGATGCCTTACCACTCTGTGCCACCGCTCTGGCTCCTACTTTAAAATTTTTAATTAAAATTAATAACTATATAATAAATGTAAATAAGTGTAGTCAGATATTCACAAAATTACAACTAGTATTTTTATTTCCATAATTTATCATTCTGTATCATGTTGTAATACCTGTGTTTCTTCTCATATATTTTATTGGTCACACTTGTATTATGATATAAAATATATAAAAAATACAAATGTGTTGATATAGTTAGGTGTTATTTGTAGCATCATTACTGTTTTCTGTGTTTAATACATTAGGTTAGAGTTTATATTTACTAACTTGATATTTTTCTAATTTACCAGGTAATAGTCTATGGCAATTCATGATTTTTCTACTTCAAAATTTTATCTACTTCCATTTCTCTCATTGGACTTCTGTGTTTTGAACTTAGAAATCTATTAATTCCTAGATTTCCCCTTTCTTGCTACAAATGCTTATTAAAGTATTTTATATACACAAGTTATAAGAGTTTATACAATATATAAGAGTGTTTATATTTCCTGGACCAAAGCATAGCAAGCTGTAGGATGTTTGCCTTGCACACTGCACCCAGGACAAACCTTGGTTTGATCCTCAGCGTCCCATGTAGTCCCCCAGGCCAGGAGCGATTTCTGAGCCAGGAGTAACCCCTGAGAGTCACCGGGTGAAGCCAACAAACAAACAAACAAGCAAAAAGTGTTTATATTTCCTACCAAATTAACTGTTTGAATGAACTAAAAGTGAGTGGAAGGAGAATAACATTGGTGGTGGGAATGCCCTTCATTCATTGTCACTATGCATCGTAAATAATTCTGTGTAAATGAACTTCAGTCACAATAAAAAAAAAGTGAATGATTTAAAACAGCACAAATTTAATATCTTGTATTGGTGTTCAGGAGTCAAATTAGCTTCAAAAGGAAAGATTTCTTTTGTTTCTATCTTCCAGAGTCTGATGACATTCTCTAACTCATGGCTTCTTCCATGTTTAAAGCAAGAGGGAAGCTTTCTTAAATATGTGTCTTTCTTTGTATATGAAAGCATATATTTTCCTTTATATGTTTCTCTGATATTGACCTTTTTAGCATTCTTTTTTTTTTTAATATAATTTTTATTTTGATCATAGTGGCTTACATATTGTTGACAATAATATTTTAGGTACATATTTACATAAAATCAGGGGGGATTCCCATCCCCAAATTGTCCTCCCTACACCCCCGTTTCTGTCTTACCTCCCATTTCCTCTTCCCTCAACCCCAGGGCGGCTAGAATATGTGGTCCCCTCTGTCTCTAACCAACTACTTAGTAGTCTTGCATCAGTTTGGTCTTGATGCCTCCCTTATTTCCCCCTCTAAGTAGGGGCAGGGGTAGCTAGTTCAAGTTGCGTGGTTTTGCCTGAAAAAGAGAAAATAAATAAACTGGGGTAAGAGTTTAATACCCCGAAAATGGGCAGAATCCTTCTAGAGGTTCTCATCATCGATTTGGGAAATGAAGGAGAAAAAGAAGTTGAAACACTCCACCAGTACCAAAAGAAGTGTCAAATATCCAGTGAGGACTCGAGCTATAACGATAAGCACCACAAAAAAAGATAAAAAACAAAACGAAACAAACAAAAAACAAACACAAACAAACAAAAAAACACGCCGTGGTCTTGAAATAAGAAACATGGCGTAGCACATAACGAAAGAAAAGAAAGGAAGAGAAAGAAAAGAAAAAAAAAAGAAAAAAGAATAATTGGGGACAACAATTTCAATAATCACATCCAAACTGAGAAATCGACCAAAATAGCTAGGTAAATAAAAATAATAATAACAATAATAAATGAAGGTAAGATATATATATATATATATATATATATATATTAGCATTCTTATTGGAAACTTTATGAACTATACTGGATAAGACAAGGCAATATATTTATCATTTTATAAATGTAATAATATATGCAATTAATATCTATGAAGAACTTGCCATATTCACATATTTTAGTTATACAGATCCTCTGGTGGATTATTACTTTGCCAAGCAATATACATATTTTCAGCTATGCGTATAATATATTATGATCTATATTTAATCATATATATCTGCATATATACATGCATATATGTTTAATGAATATGTAATTACAGACCAGGTATAATAATGTTCTACATAATGACATTTTGATTAAACATAGAGAGCATAAAGGACTCTGATCTCCAAATTAATATTGCCTAATTATCAAGTAGCGATTGTAACATCCTACTATTTTAGGCAGACAGCAGGATTGTATATTTTGTGTTTAGTGAACCTATGAATGGTATTAATGGCCCTTGTGTTTAATATTATGTTGTCTTACATCACAACTCTGAGAAATATACTAATGTATAACATATAAAGACCATCTGGCAAAATTGATCTAGGTGAAAAATTAAAATTGACTAGGCTTTACAAAATTAATGATAACTATTGCTTTTCAGTAAGATTCATCCTATTCCACCATAACTGTGGATCTCAAAGAAAAAAATGAGAGCTATTAAAAAAACTGTTATATTAAAACAATGACATTAACAAAAATTCAAGAAGGTTCTGAAACAATTATAGATAAAATTCTAATAAATTGGACTGTAAATAAGGCACTTAGATAATGGACCCTTCTCAACATTAAAATAATCATAAACAAACTATTTAGATTCTAAAAGAAAAACAATGAACATTGACATGATGCTGTCATTACTATTGGTGTCATAATATTTATATGCATCATTTGAGTCATAGTTAAGCATTAGGAGTGTTTAAATTTTTATGTATGACTGTGCCTAGAGATAAAATGATAAGTTAAAGTATAGAATAATTGTAGTATTTGGCCATTGAACAGTCTATGTCTTTTTTGGGGTCAGGTTCATATAATGATAAGATTACTATAGTTTTAGACTATACCTAGATTTAGTTTCAGGTATGTGGAAATTGTGCTAGATTCTTCTGAATTCACACATAGAAATGAATTCTAATTATTTGTTTTTTGTTTTTTTTTGTGGGGGGGGGCATACCCGTTTGATGCTCAGGGGTTACTCCTGGCTAAGCCCTCAGAAATCGCCCCTGGCTTGGGGGGACCATATGGGACACTGGGGGATCGAACCACTGTCCTTCCTTGGCTAGTGCTTGCAAGGCAGACACCTTATCTCTAGCACCACCTTTCCAGCCCCATAATTATTAAACAATCTTTAAAATAAGGAAATTTGGCAGATTTTGGCATTAGTAAAGGTCAGGTTTTAGTTTGAGTTAGCGTAATCTTGTCTGATTTATGTAATGATTAGGGTAAAGTATTTGCAGGGAAATAGGTGTTAAATATTGCCATGTGGAAACAGGAAAAGGCAAGTGAAGTGGTGGTCAACTAATAAATGATGGAAAGTTGATAGGCTTATGTCATATATTTAGTATATTGATAGCAATAGTATAGGGTTAGGTTAAGATGTGTGAAGGCTTTAAGTGATGTTTTTATGTATTCATGCATAGAAATGAATAGTGAGTATAGGAAGATCTGTGAATTGAGGACAATGACTGATTTGGCAACAGTAAAGCAAAAATTTAGTTTGGGATAGCACTAGGTTAGTACTAGGTTAGGTTGAGAAATTGTCATGTATTAAATGAAAGAAAGAAAAGTCGAGTTAAGTGTTAGATGAATATTAAATTTGTGCCAGCCTAGAGGTTTCTGCCTATTTTTGAATCATATATTTTAAATTGATTGTATTAGTGGAGAGAAATCCTACACCTCAATTCTGGGAGAATATGAAAATACAGGTCTGGAAGCAATGCCTATAAAAAATAATCCACACCAAGTTAGAGAGATGAAACAGGTTCAGGAATTTCCAACACAATCTAGCTGCAAGCAAAACAATCTGGCAGACAGGTAAACTATGGAATAAGCCATGGGAAACTCTATGAACTGTGGTCTTTATTGGGAAGATTAGGACTATTTTTATGGCTAGAGACAGGTAGGGATAGGTGACCAATCCAGGCATTCTTCACACTCAGGTGGGACAAGAAGATGAAAGAAGAAGCCATTCTAATTAAGAAGAAAACTTGTTTCTCTGACAACTCTTTAGTGCTTTCATGAAATTAAA
Organism: Suncus etruscus; assembly: GCF_024139225.1. Taxonomy (NCBI): domain Eukaryota; kingdom Metazoa; phylum Chordata; class Mammalia; order Eulipotyphla; family Soricidae; genus Suncus; species Suncus etruscus. The sequence continues at coordinate 160,542,599 of NC_064849.1, read as the reverse complement.
AAATTATAAGATGTCAGTATAAACTCTGTTCAAAAGTTTTCTGAGAAACGAGGATTGCTTATCTAGAAACTAAAAAGGTGGCTGTATTTTGTACAGGCACAGTAAAAGTTGGGGAAATAATTAAAAAAAACTTTTAGCCCAAGAGTACATTGTCTTTAACCATGAATGTAACCAATTACAGACTTCAGTAAGTCTAATTGTGTCTAAACACAGGATCTTTTTCTAGGCCCCATGAATTTTTTCTTCATAGCAATTGTTGCAGTAGGCTGCTGTAGAGATCTGGTTTTATTCATAAATAATTGTCAGGGTGTCACAAAGAATATCTTAGTTTAATTTTGTCATTAATTGGCATGACATGGAAACATGTTGTAGTTGCAAGTTGTTGCTATTTCTAAGTCATAGAAGTCCACCCTGGTGCATGTTGGTGCAAGGGCAACACAAAAGCTTGGTCCAGTGGTAAATCATTTCTCAATGTGGTGCAGAAACCTGTGCCAGTTCTGATGATGGGATCCAAGATTAAGAGGTGTATGCCCTAAATCTCAGCAGCTGAAGCTTTAATCAAGTTATCATGACAGATATTCAGTGTGAAAGGACCCTCTACAACATATAAATTTTGGAGTCCTAGTCCCTAGGAAATAGGAACCTCTCTATTAATTGAGAGTTTTTTATTATTACATTCATGCAAAAAGGAAGAAAATAATGCCAAAGGGTATTATTAGGGCTTATGGGGCACTAATAACATGCAAAGCATACCCCACTACATAGGACTAGTAACAACATTCCCAGGAAATGTACAAATCTTCTAATATTTTCTACTACCCAGGATATGTACAAATCCTCTAATATTTTCTACTAAGCAAGTCCAAAGGGGAAAGCATTACATCCCAATTATAAAATAAACATAAAGATGGGGCCAAAGCAGTGTTGCAAGCGATAAGGAGTTTACCTTGAGCATGCTAGCATAGGACAGACCACAGTTTGATCTCCAGGCATCCCATAAGGTCCCCTAAACCAGGAGCGATTTCTGAACGCATAGCCAGGAGTAACCCCAGAGTATCACCCAGTGAGGTCCCAAAATAAAAAAAATAAATAAAATACACATAAAATATATATGTAGTAAAGAAATACACCAAAAATATAAAAATACCCCTATGTTTGTTAACAAGACTGAGGGAATAGAATCTGGGACACAGTTTCAGCCAGGTACCAGTCTTGTAGCAGTTCTGGAGGCAGCTGGCTGAAGTCATGGGTCAAGATATGCCATTGGGCCAATGCTCAATCAAAAACTGAATTCCATCATGGCAGCAGTCTACAGCAGTCTGAGGTGAAAGGGATGGGACTAGGGCAGTGCTCCCTGTTTTATAGGGAGTAAAAGTGTTAAATAAGGAGGACAACAAACCCTAAATTAGTGAATGGAGGGAGAAAGTAGAAAAGCATTTGTAGTGTACAGTAACAGCAGACATTAGACTGATATAAAGGTGGACAACACACACACATTTGTAGCTGGTTAATAAGTTGTACCTGTAAAACTTACCCAGCTACAAACAGGTCAATGTGCTTCAAAAATATAAAAGCAGTATATAAAATGGAGAGATAATCTAATTCCTAGGTATCACTGCTGGTGAAGGTAGACTTGCTTGAAAAGCAACATAGGTTAGATAGTGCATCTTATATTCTCAAAAAGGACTGCTTTCCATATCCCTAATGAGAAAAACAGTAAAACTTTATTTTTTAGTATTTGTTAAAGTTTGTATAGATTTTGTAACAAGAGTCTAGATAATGTAGCATCATATTAAGAGTTTATATCAGGTTCCTTTTATGTATGAAACTGTGAACAAAAATCTTAGTACATGATTGCAAACACCCCAAATTGAAAATAGCTTGCCAAGACTTTCTCATTATGAGCACTGTAGTAAAAATTATAATATCAAGGTAACTTATCCAAAGAGACTGTGAATTTAAAAATTTAATTTAAAAATTTAGAGAATTTTTGTAGGCTTTATCAAATTAAAAATGATTAGTTTAGGTCACTGATAATTTATAAAGATATTTTATAATGGAAGCCATCATGTATAATATTATAATGTGTTTCTAAGGCAATCACCTTCTTTTATCCATGTACCCTGTGAACAAAACAGTAGAAAGTATTGCAAACATATTCAGTTACTAAAACATTCGTTTAGTAAGCAATATAATTGCAGTTTGTGGCATTTAAATTATTTCTACAGATTTTTTTGTGGTAGAAGCATTGGAACATTATTGCAGACATCTATAAAAGGCTGTTAACTGAATATATGCTTGAATATATGCAGATGTATTCCTCGCAACAGATCTCATTGAAATATACAAAAGTTTATAAGCTGCTGAAGTTTTAACAGATGAGGTGGGGAATGTCTGAAACTTCATGATAATTGAACTGAAACCAGCATTGTCTTGCTGCAGTTTTACAGTAGGCAATGTAGTGACCTTTGTCCATTTCCTCATAATGATTAAAAAATAAAGAATAAGTACTAGTTTTCTTAGAACCAAAAACATATTGTGACAAGTCAAGGTTTTCTAAGGGAAAGTCCATGAAGGTCTTTAATTTTTGCATGTGCTTGCTATTAAAGAAAAGATTTTCAGATGTATTAAAAACACAGGTAGTAGTTTCCAAATTTCTATCACTTTTAGAGAATCCCAATGTGTATTGTAGTGATTGCAATAAGACATATTGTAGTCTGTCAGCTTTTATTTTTTTGGAAAATAAATTGAGGCAATCCTCCACCATGCATTTACTTTTGGATGCCAATGGCAAGGTTAGATATATAAAAATCTCAAATGTCTGAGAGATTTTGTGAAAGGTGAGAGACTGGATTGTGTGTATTTGAACTGGCCTTGAAATGGTGTAACAATAATAGAGTATAGAGCTACTTGTCTCTCTGCCAAGCATGATCCACAGCTTTTAAGACAGCAAGATGACCATTATATTCTTTATGACTTTCCTGCCTATCAAATTTATTCAAGTCTCTGTTGAGACAATTTAACAAAAATAGAATTAGTTCATGTGAATCTTTTTGGCTGCACCCTGCCAACTGGTTCTTGAACATCCAATGGCTATCTTAAGTCTTTTAGGCTGATGTACCTGTGCTGTCCAGCCCACAGGGCTTTCATAATTTTGACAAATTCTTCTGACACTTTGGCTTTATATCACAAAGCACATGATCTGTAAAGATCATCCTCATACTGGTTGGAGCTAAAATATTCAATCAAACATGGAGTGTTACACAGGCATTGAAATATTGAGTTTATAAAGCAAGTGTTTCCTAGATTATGAAGTCCACTGAATGCAGGTCCAATTCTCTCAGAAACAAAACTGCAATTCTTAATCACTTTGCCTCTACTCCCTGTAATCTTTGCCTTAGTTTAAAAAATGTTGGCTTGTCATCTGGTTTCCTCTTTTTGTTGTGGCTGGTTTCCTCGTCTCTTTTTACTAAATAGTCTATATTTGACCTGAGAAAAATCTGAAAAGCTATGGTTTAAAGGATTCCTAGCAGGCCCCTATGCTGGGTTCATTATTATGTGAGAATCCTGTTTCTGACAAAGCTTAAATGTGATTTATAGTTTCTTTTCAGGGTTGCCATCTGTGGAAGCATCAACATATCTTTTTTCTTCGATTGAGAAGATTTTCAGCTATCAATTTGCTATTGATTTTACCCAAAATAAGTGACTTAATTATATTTTGTGCCTGTGCATCCACTTAAAAGAGTCTTTCTGCAGTTGTGTGAAGTTCTGCTTGGAAAAAATTTAAGAAGTTTAGTTAAAATAGTATTAAGGATAGAATTTCAGTTGGTGGCATGCCCCTTTTATTTTATTTAATAATTGAGCTTTGTGGGTTCTGTGAGCTCATTCAACTATGCCTTGTCCTTGAGGATTGTAGGAGATTTTAGTGATGTGTTTGATTTTCTATTCTTTAAAAAATGCTTTATAGGTTTTACTAATGTAGACAGGGACATTGCTAGTTTTGATGGTCTCGGGATGCTCATGACAGAGAAAAGAGGAAAGAGAAAACTGTTTTTAGCTCTTTCAGAAGTCATAGATATGACCCACATAAAACAAGAAATGTTTTATGGAGATCTACCACCACATGGAAATCAGACATTTTTTTTTTAAAGTTAACATGTGTGAAATCCATTTGACTAAATTATTTTACTGTAGGACATGAGGATTTCCACCTGCCATGTGTAATTTTTTTATGCAAAGGAGCATAAAAACTATGTTTATTATAAATATGTCACGCTTGCCTCCATGGGATGTGATAATACACATAAAGGAATCAGAAGACTGTATGGAGGAATTCATATTCTGTAGGTGAAATAAAAGCAGGAGATACTAGGATATCAGCAGTTTTTTTTTTTTTTTTTGGTTTTTGGGCCACACCCGTTTGAAGCTCAGGGGTTACTCCTGGCTATGCGCTCAGAAATCACCCCTGGTTTGGGGGGACCATATGGGACACCGGGGGATCGAACCGCGGTCCATCCACTTGCAAGGCAGACACCTAACCTGTAGCGCCACCTTCCCGGCCCTGGATATCAGCAGTTTTATTATCGTAGGCCAGGGACTGAAAGGCAGAATAAAATACAATGTGGGTAATTAAAATAGCCTCAAAGTTATTTTGCAAAAGTTCTTATAATTGATAAAGCAAATACTGAACCACATATTTATGGGCATTTATGGAGACAGTAGCAATTCCAGGAAAAAGGCTGACTATGTAAACTGAGTTACTCATCACATTGCATGGACCTGAGACATAGAAAAGTAAGTAGATCAATGTGGCAAGGTCCATTTGTTGGGAAGATTCATAATTTTAGACAGTGTTGTCGTCAGTGAGTGGCCAGTGATGATACCTTTTCTTGATAATGAAGCATTGATATAAAACATGGAGGCATTAGATATGGGAGAATGAATTATCGAAGAGATTACAAAATGTATTCTTCGGAAGAAATCCCAGGCTTTTACAGTGAGATAACGGGAAGAGTTATTGCCTTAGAATTCATTTAAAGCCTCTTTGAAGATCATCACTGAGAGTCAGGAAGAATTCCACTTCCTTTTGTGAAATTGACAGTACTGTAACATGAGTGTCAAAACCTAATTTAAAAAAATCTTTGATTTGGTTCTCAGGGAGGCTAGGTTGTTTGTTGTGTAAACAAAGCCACATAATGATCCTGACAATTGAGCTAGGGCAGCTCTGGAGAATTGGGGGCCTTCAAATATCAGCAGTCAAAATTTATCTCTAGGTGTGAACATGGGAAGATAAGACTTTTGGAGCATATCCGTGAAAAAAAATCTAATTTCTTTTGAGCTGCATGGATTAATTGCCTACGGCTATTCAAGCTGAGTCCCCATCCACTGTGTGAAAATAGTTGCTGAGCTCAGAGTTGGAAATTCTAAGGGAGAGTCAGATCCAATTGATGTCTTCAGCATTTTTGAAAATCTTTATGTCAGGGGTCTCAAAATCAATTTACCTGGGGGCTGCAGGAGGCAAAGTCGGGGTGAGGCAGGGCCGCATAAGGGATTTTGTTTACCGAATATTCACAATAAAACATCACATTAGTAAGAAAAAAATCGCAAAAAATCGCAATAAACATTTGCATACCCCGAACGAAACTGCTTCGGGTATGCGAATATTTAATGTGATTTTTTTCTTACTAATGTGATTTTTTTTACAGACTCCTAAAGTTTTATTTTCTACATAATTAGTTGATGTTAGAAATTCAAAGCATGTTTGATAGAAGACAAGTCTAAGGTAAAGGTTAGAAAATTCAGAGCTAAAATGTCTCTAAATAATAGTCATGCAAACTTTCCTTACTGATAGACAAAATGATCCATCTTCCTGGAACATTTTTAAAACCACCTATCTTTTTTTTTAACATAATTTTTATTTTGATCATAGTGGCTTACATATTGTTGACAATAATATTTTAGGTACATATTTACATAAAATCAGGGGGGATTCCCATCACCGGTTTGTCTTCCCTACTCCTCCGTTTTTGTCCTACCTCCCATATCCTCTTCCCTCACCCCCAGGGCTGCTAGAATATGTGGTCCCCTCTGTACCTATCCTATTACTTTGTAGTCTTACACCTGTTTGGTTCTGATGCCTCCTTTATTTCCCCCTCTAATTGGGGGGCAGGAGTAGGTAGTTCAAGTTATGTGGTTTTGTTTGAAGAGGAGAAAAATAATAAACTAATGTGATTTATATTGTGATTATTCGGTAAGCGAATAACCGTGAATACTGCTTGAAGGCCGGCTGCAGGCCATAAAATGTTGTACGGAGGGCCTCAAACGGCCCGTGGGCCGCGAGTTTGAGACCCCTGCTTTAAGTGTTCTGAGATATTTCTAGTAAATGGAGATTTTCTGGGGACATAGTGATGTGCATTCAATGGCATAGACAAAATACTGACATATGAGCATTTTTCTCTAGCAATTTTTCTCTGATAAATCAACAGCTGACAAACTTGTCATGAACTCATCATATCTTTCTGTCCATAGAACATGCTAAGAATATGCCATCCATGAAGTGAATCAAATATTCATGAGGAAACTTTGCATGAGCAGGGCATAAAACCATGTCCACAAAATACTAAAAATACTGATATATTGTAGGTGAGTTATTTATACCCAGAAGTAAAATAGTTCATTTAAATTGTAGGGAGGCCCTGTTTTTAACAGAAGGAATAAAGAATGCAAAGCATTTATGGTCCTCTGAGTGAATGGGGATATTATAAAAGCAGTCTTTTAGGTCTATCACTGCCATCGTCTACTAGAGATAGCCATGGGAGTGGGCAAATTTGATTTTACATTTTCCATGGGGACCATTTTGGAATTCACATCCCAGTGTTGTTGATTTCCCTGTTAAGGGCAATAGGTGAAAAGAAATCCTTACACCTCTATTCTGGGGGTGGGGGGGTGGATTAAGGAACAGGGTTCTGGAACAATGCAACACAGGAAATAATCCCCACCAATTTGGGGAGATGAAACAGTATCAGGTTTTTTCACCACAAGATAGCTGCAAGCAAAACAAGCTGGTAGACAGAAAAATTGTGGAACAAACCATGGATAACTCTCTGGCCTGTTGTCTTTATAAGGTAGGATAGGACAATCTCAAGGGTGGAAAAAAATGTAATGTAGGGTGTTAATCCAGATGTTATTCTCACCCAGAGAGAAAAACCTTGTCCACCATGAGACAAACACATGAAATAAGGGTCCATCCAAATTAGGGATAAAAGCTGATTACTTCAACAGATGAGCATGGTGTAAGATTAGGATTAAGTTAAAATCTGTGGAGATTTTCAATGGTAGGTATTTCTACTAAGGCTTAGTGTGGGTTAGAGAGAAAGTTTGGGTTAAGATTAGGACTACAGTTTGGATTAGAGATTACTGGGATATAGGTGTGTAACTATTGTTGTGTTCAGATAGAAAAACAAGTGAAATATTGAATGATTATGAAATTTGCATGAGTTGAAAGATTCACCCCTATATGTGACCAGAAATTTTATAATGAGAAAATTAGAATAAGGTTAGAATAGGGCGAATATTAGGTTAATATCTTTGAAAGTATTCTGTGTTGTTTTTATGTGTTCATACTTACAAAAAATATTAAGTATAAGGTGATCTTTAAATTGAGGAAAGTTGGCAATTTGGGTATCAGTAAAGGTCATATTTATATTTTATTATGGTTAACATTAGGACCAGCGTCTTTTTGGAATTTTATATTGCTGTGATAAGAGAGAAAAGGCCATACAAAGTTTTGTGTGATTTTTTCATTGGGGCTACTTGAGAGATTTTTACCTATCCTGTTTTAAGATTAATATTTAGTTTATTTGGAGGATTATCATGTTTAGCCTTTTGTAAGGATTAAAGGCTGGAAGGGTTTTCTGTGTTACATTTTTTATGTACATGTTAAAATGAATGTTTAATATAGAGATATAATTAAGTTTAGAAAAATTGCCAGATTATGGCAATAATAAAGGTCAAGTTTAATTTGAGTTAGGGTTATATTAGGGTCAAGGCTAGGATAAGGTTTAGGTATTGTCAGGATAATATGTCATATATTTCTGTATTCAGAGAGAAAAAGGCATGTGAAGTGTTAAGCAATTATAAAATTTTCAGTATTTAAGAGGTTTATGTCTATTTGAGGTCTGTTTTTGTTGCTCATAAGAATAGAACAGGGTTAGCCTTGGGCTGGAGGTTGAAATATGAATATTAAGCACAAGAAGATCTTTAAATGAGGAGAATTTGACAGATTCTTTTCACTTTTCTGTATTAAAGTTATTTTGTATTCATACATAGAAATGCATGTTAAGTATAGGCAAATCTTTAAATTGAGGAAAATTGGCATATTTTGGCATCAGTAAAGGTCAAACTTATTTTGGGTGAGCATTATGTATAGGATTAGAGCTAGGGTTAAGGTGAGGAAATGGCAGGGTTTCAGTGTTAAGTTGCGTTTTCTTCAGAAAGAAAATATCATGAAGAATTTTGCCATTATTAAATTTGGGTTCTTTGAGTGATTTATGGCTATTTTGTTGTAGAGGTCAGTAGAGGATTAGTGAAGAGTCTATGGCTGGGGTTAAGAACCAGGGAGATTTTTTGGTGTTCAGTTTTTCTGTGTTCATACTTAAACATGAATGTTTGGTGTAGTAAGAATTGTAATTGAAACTAATTGGTAGATTTGATATCAATTAAGGATTAGTTTGGGTCAAAATTAGGAGTATGTTAGGACAAGCAATGGGCAGGTTTGGATATTAACCATTGCTGTTTCAAAGAGAAAAATGCTTGTGGAATATTGTTAAATTTGTCTAGTTGAGAGGTTTATGCTTATTTGAGGTTCAGGGTACATAAATTGATAATATTAGTATTGTTTTAGCCAATGACTAAAGTCAGGTTAAAGTATTTGAAGATTTACAATGTTAGGACTTTTGGTGGTCATGCTTAAAATAAATGTTATTTAGAGTAAAATTATTGAATTGAGGTCAATATACATATTAGGCATCATTTAAAACCATATTTATTTTAAGTAGGAGTTTTGATTAATATTAGTGCTAGAGAGCTGCAGCAATAGCACAGCGGAAGGACGTTTGCCTTGCACATGGCCAATTTAGGGCTCACCTTGGTTCAGTCCTCAGCATCCCACCTGGTCCCCTGAGCCAGGAGTAATTTCAGAACTCTTAGATAGGAATAACCCCTGAGAGGAGTAATTTCGGAACTCTTAGATAGGAATAACCCCTGAGCATCATAGGGTGTGGCCCCAAAAGAAAACAAAAAGATGAGTGCTAGAGTTAGTGTAACAGATTAGCAGGGTTTAGGTGTTGAATAATGATATGTTCAGGAAAAAATATACCATGAAGCATTGGGAAACTGATAAATTTGGCTAGTTCTGTGAGGTTTAATGAATATTTTGTGGTCAGAATTAGCATATGAATAGCCTAGGTCTAAGGTTAATTTAAGGTCTATGAAGGTTTTCATGTTAGATTTCTCTGAATTCATGCTTAAAAACAAATATTAAGGGATAATAAAGTCTTTGAATGGAGAAAAATTAGCAGATTTTGAATTGGAAAAGGTCAGGTTTAGTTTAAATTAGGTTTATGTTTATGACCAGGTTTAGGCTTACAGATGGAAAAGGTTTAGTTTTTATTAATTGCTGTACTCTGAGAGAAACTGTAAGTGAAATGGTGGGCTACTGTTAAATCTATGTAGTTGATGGGTTCATGCCTATTCTGCGCTCAAATCATAAAATTAGCCAGAGGTTAACCTAGGTTAGTTTAAAATCTATGGAAATTTTCTTTGGATAATTTTTTTTGCATTCTCTCTTAAAACTTAATATTAGTTGTAGAGAGATCTTTAAATTGATGAAAATTGATAGATACTGATATTAGAATATCATGTTTTATTTAGATTAATGCTAGTACTAGGATTAGTGTCAGGTTAGGGTGAGAGATTATCATGGATTGCTTGTTAAGTGTTAGTTTTAAATTAAAAATTCAGATAAAGTATTAAGCAATTGTGAAAGGTGGTATGATTGACAGTTTATGCCTATTTTGTGGACTGATTTAATATATTCAATAGATCTGACTGACAAAAATATTTATTCAGGATGGACTTCTTCAGAATTTTAGTGTTAATTTTTTAATTTTTAATCATAATTAATGATTATTACTAATAATTAATATTAATTTTATTTGCACATGTGAATATTAGATGTATGGTATAATAATGTGATCTTATTCTTTTTATATATTTGCAATATCTGTACAAAATAGTTAAAAATTGCTGAAGAATTTATGTATTTCTAGATATCACAAACTGCAGTGATTTTTATCCTGTCCAATTGTGTTGTAATACACTAATTTAGGGTTAGAGCACACGTAGTGTTGGTTGAGTGACCATGCTGTTTTGAAGACCTAATCCAGAAATTTACAGATAAAAGGTATGTGCTTTACCACTTAAAATATAATTTCTGATCCCTCATGTATACGACTGTTAACATAGGCAATAATAATACCTTTGGCTCAAACGTTGGTGATCAAATTGCACTATAACAACTGTTAAAGTAGTGTGGCAAGTAGTAAGTTAATTGGTACGATCTGTAAGTAAGTGTTATAGAAAAATTTTATTATAGTTGAGAAATATTGCATTAGTCATTATACTCTATAGATCACATTTATTGCTCTGATATAAAAGATTAAATTTGTCAGAAAGAAAACTTTAAATCCAAAAAACTAACAATTTGAACAGGCATTCATTCCAAGCTGTACTTGACTGAATCTGGTTAGCACACCAACTTTTGTCATAAAAATTTATGATCACTCACTTAATTTAATTTCATTAAACCACTTAATGTGCTATAGTGGAAAGAAATTTGCTCTTAAATTTGATCAATACTGGTTAAAATTCTGGCTTGGTCCTCTATAGTCTGTGACTTTTGGCTTATTCCTTCTATTTTCTAAGTTTTGGCCCCTTTATCTATAGCAAGCTATAACATTATCTACAGTTTTGAAAACACTGACACAATGTCACAATGTCACCATGGCTTCTTTTTACAAATAGATTAAAACAAATAATGTTTGAACAGAAGTCCTTGAGTTGAAGGAAGCAAAAAACAACAATGACAAATCATAAATCACTAGTATTATCTAAGGAAAAATAAAATTAAAAAGTAAAAGATATAGGGGCTGGAGTGATAGCACAGTGGTAGGGCATTTTCCTTGCACGCTAAAGACCTGGGATGGATCCAGGTTCAATCCCTAGCATTTCATAAGGCTCTGGAGTCAGCCAGGAGCATTTTTTTTTTTCAGTTTTTGGGTCACACCCAGCAGCCCTCAGGGGTACTCCTGGCTCTATGCTAAGAAATCGCTCTTGGCAGGCTTGGGGAACCATATGGGATGCTGAAATTCGAAGCACCGTTCTTCTGCATGAAAGGCAAACTCGCTACCTCCATGCTATCTCTCCGGTCCCGGGAGCAATTTCTTTTTTTTTTCTTTATTTAAACATCTTGATTACAAATATGATTGTGATAGGTTTCAGTCATGTAATGAACTCCCCCCTTCACCAGTGCAATATTCCCACCACCAATGTCTCAAATCTCCCTCCATCCCACCCCAACCCCACCTGTACTCTAGACAGACTTCTACTTCCCTCATTCATTCACAACATTATGGTAGTTCTCAGTGTAGTTATTTCTATAATGCACTCACCACTCTTTGTGGTGAGCTACATGAAGTGAGCTGGAAGATCCAGCCCTCCTCTCATTGAGGACCAATTTCTTAATGCAGAGCCAGGAGTAACTTCTAGTGCCACCAGGTGTGGCTCCACATACCAAGAGAAAAAAATTAAGAGATGTAGACATAAGCATTATATATTAAACTGAAATAGAACCTTAGAAATTAGATCAACTATTAATATTCAGTTTTGATAAGAGAAAGTGCATTCGGTTTTAAGATGGCTAATTATAGGGGCCGGGCGGTGGCGCTGGAGGTAAGGTGCCTGCCTTGCCTGTGCTAGCCTAGGACGGACCTCGGTTCGATCCCCCGGCGTCCCATATGGTCCGCCAAGAAGCCAGGAGCAACTTCTGAGCGCATAGCCAGGAGTAACCCCTGAGCGTCACAGGGTGTGGCCCAAAAACCAAAAAAAAAAAAAAAAAAGATGGCTAATTTTAATATCAGCTAGATAGTAACCTACATTAGCAGTCATTTTAATAGTTCAATATTTAAATATAATATTTAATAAATATAGGTATATTTGGGGCCGGGCGGTGGCGCTGGAGGTAAGGTGCCTGCCTTACCTGCGCTAGCCTAGGAGACGGACCGCGGTTCGATCCCCCGGCGTCCCATATGGTCCCCCAAGCCAGGAGCGACTTCTGAGCGCATAGCCAGGAGTAACCCCTGAGCGTTACCGGGTGTGGCCCAAAAACCAAAAAAAAAAAAAAAAATATAGGTATATTTAAGTATTTTTATAATATAACATTTAGTATAATATTTAGGTAAAATATCTACATGATATTTTAATTTGAATATACCATTTTCATAGAATATTATAATTACTTTTTCCTAAAAGGTTCAGAATATAGTTTTGCTTTCTCTCTTTCTTTCTTTTCTTTCTTTCTTTCCTTCTTTCTTTCTATTTTTTCTCTTTCTTTCTTTCTTTCTCTCTTTCTTTCTTTCTTTCTTTCTTTCTTTCTTTCTTTCTTTCTTTCTTTCTTTCTTTCTTTCTTTCTTTCTTTCTTTCTTTCTTTCTTTCTTTCTTTCTTTCTTTCTTTCTTTCTTTCTTTATTTCTTTCTTTCTTTCTTTCTTTCTTTCTTTCTTTCTTTCTTTCTTTCTTTCTTCTTCTTCTTTCCTTCCTTCCTTTCTTCTTTCCTTCCTTCCTTCCTTTCTTCCTTCCTTCCTTCTTTCTTTCTCTTTCCTTCCTTCCTTCCTTCCTGCCTTCCTTCCTGCCTTTCTTTCTTCCTTCCTTCCTTTCTTTTTTCTCCTTTTTTCTTTCATCCTTCCTTCCTTCCTTCTTTTCTTCCTTCCTTCCTTCCTTCCTTCATTTCTTTCTTCCTTCCTTCCTTCCTTCCTTCCTTCCTTCCTTCCTTCCTTCCTTCCTTCCTTCCTTCCTTCCTTTCTTTCTTTCTTTGATTTCTTCTTTATTTCTTCTTTCTCTTTCTCTTTCTTTCTCTTTCTTTTCTTTCTTTCTTTTTCTTTCATTCTTTTTTCTTCTTTTTCTTTCCTTTTTTCTTTCTGTCCTTCCTTCCTTCCTTCCTTCCTTCCTTCCTTCCTTCCTTCCTTTCTTTCTTTCTTTCTTTCTTCCTTCCTTCCTCCTTCCTTCCTTCCTTTCTTTCTTTCTTTCTTTCTTCTTTCTTTCTGTCTGTCTTTCTTTCTTTCTTTCTTTCTTTCTTTCTTTCTTTCTTTCTTTCTTTCTTTCTTTCTTTCTTTCTTTCTTTCTTTCTTTCTTTCTTTCTTTCTTTCTTTTCTTTCTTTCTTTCTTTCTTCATTCTTCCTTCCTTGTTTTCTTCCTTCCTTTCTTTTCTTTCTTTCTTTTTCTTTCTTTCTTTCTTCCTTCCTTCCTTCCTTCCTTCCTTTCTTCTTTCTCTTTCCTTCCTTCTTTCCTTTCTTCTTTCTTTCTTCTTCTTTTCTTTTTTCTTTCTTTCTTCCTTTCTCTTTCTCTTTCTTTCTTCTTTCATCTTTCTTCTTTCTTTCTTTCTTTCTTCTTTCTTTTTCTTTCTTTCTTCTTTATTTTCTTTCTTTCTTCTTTCTCTTTTCTTTTCTCTCATTCTTTCTTCTTTTTTCTGCCTTTGTTCTTTCCTTCCTTCTTTCTTGTTTCTTCCTTCCTTCTTTCCTTCCTTCCTTCTTTCCCTCCTTCCTTCCTTCCTTTCTTTTTTTCTCTTTCTTTTCTCTCTCTATTTTTCTTTTTCTTTCTCTTTCTTTCTTTTTTTCTTCTTTCTTTCTTTTTTTTCTTTTCTCTCTTATTTTCTCTCATCCTTCCTCCTTTGTTTCTTTCTTTTGATCTTTTTCTTTTCATTGGAGACAATGAAAGAGAGAAAAAGATCAACTTATTTTTTATGTATTTCTTTCTCTACATGCACTTTCTACCTCTCTTGCTCATTAATATTATCATGGTAGATGTTAGTGTAATTATTTCTCTAGCTGTACTCACCACTCTTTGTGGTGAGCTTCATATAATCTTTCTGACCAGTCTTTTTGATCTTCATCTCTATTGTCTCTGGCATTATTGCAAGAATGCATTTGTTTTTCTTAAAACCCATAGAGGAGAGAAACTATTTTGTATCTATCTTCTTCCCTCTGATTTATTTTACTCATCATTATACTTTCCACGCCCATCCATGTGTAGGAAAATTTCATGACTTAATTTCTTCTGATGGCTGCATAACAATCCATTATGTGTATGTGCCACAGTATCTCTAGCCATTCATCTGTTGAAAGCATCTTGGTTGTTTCCAGAGTCTGGCTATTGTAAATTGTGCTGCAATGAATATAGGTGTCCAGAAGGCATTTTTGCATTATGTTTCCTGGGGTCCTAGGGCTTATCCTAGGAGTGGTACAGCTGGATCTTTTGGGGGCTCAATTTCTCATATTTATGAGGAATCTCCATATTGTTTTTCATAAAGGACGGTAAATATGGTATTCCCATCAGTAGTAAATGAGAATTCCTTTCTCTCCACATTCCCGCCAGCACTGATTATTCTTGTTCTTTGTCGTATGTGCCAGTCACTGTGGCATGAGATGGTACCTTGTTGTTGTTTTGATTTGCATCACAGGATGATTACTGATGTGGAGCATTTTTTCATGTGCCTTCTGGCCATTCATATTTTTTCTTTGAGTAAGTGTCTGTTCACTTTTCCCTATTTTGTTGATAGGGTTAGATTATTTTTTCTTGTTAAATTCTGTCAGTAACATGGATAGCTTCAATATTAGCCCATTATCTGATGGGTATTGGGTCAATAGTTTTTCTCATTCTGTGGGTGGCTTTTGTATTGTAGGCACTATTTTCTTTGAAGTGAGAAGCTTCTCAGCTTAATATAGTCCCACTTGTTTGTGTCTGCTTCCACTTTATTAAAGACTTTTATTTCCTCCTTGAAGATGCCTTTAGTCTCAATGTCATGGAGTGTTTTACCTACTATGTGATGTTCTATATACCTTATGGTTTCTGGTCTGATATCAAAATCTTTAATCCATTTGCACTTGACCTTTGTGCATAGTGTTAGATGGAGGTCAGAATTTGCTATTTTGCAAGTGGCTGACCAGTTTTTCCAACTCAACTTGTTAAAGAGGCTTTCCTTGCTCCATTTTGAATTTCTTTCTCCTTTAGCGAAGTTTAATTGATTGTATGTATGAGGATCATTCTCTGAATACTCAAGTCTATTCCATTGATCTGAGGGTCTGTCTTTACCATGCTGTTTTAATATCATGCTGTTTTAATAACTATTGCTTTGTAATAGAGTTTAAAGTTGGGGAAAGTGATGCCTCCCATATTCCTTTTCCCAAGGGTTGTTCTAGTTATTAGCAGATGTTTATTGCTTTAAAGGAAATCCAGCAGTGTTTAATCCACTTCTTTGAAGAATGTTATGGATATCCTTAGAGGGATGAATTAAATTTCTACAATGCTTTGGGGAGTATTGCTATTATAATGATGTTATTAC